>NW_027413625.1:0-19211 GCF_048544455.1 Silene latifolia
GTCCTTAGTTGGTTGAGAGAAGATGTGGTCTCCTCTACTTTTGGTTAGAGTGACCAATGAATTGGGTTTGAGTATTCATTATTTGCTCCATCATGAGCTCCATATTTGACTTGGGTGGAGTAGATTGTTGGAATGGTTGTTGAGGGGCTTGTTGGAAAGATTGTTAAGTAGGTTGGTTGAGTGGTTGGAATGGTGGCCTTGGTTGAAAAGTTATTCCTTGAAAACCCGGTGGACCTTGGTTAAAGGTTTGATTTTTTTTGTTGGCTTAGAAGTTTGGTTGGTTTTGTGATTTTGTTTGGAAAGTGGGTTTTGAACATTTTGAGAACCATAGGAAAAATTCGGGTGGGCTCTCATTCTGGGGTGATAGTGGTTATTGTTGAAAGCTTGTCTAGCCGGACTAGACTCCCATACCCCCATTCACTTGTTCCATGCAACTCACATATCCCAACATTAAAGGGCACTCATTTGGTGGATGCCCTTGATCTCCGTAAAAGTCACAACTATAAACATGGGCTCTTGGTGAAGAATTGTTGGGTGTGTTAGAACTCAACAATGCAAATTGTTGTTTAAGCTCCTCTAGTAATCCCTTAACCTCCATGTTATTTGCCGACTCCACACTTGCCTTTCCTTTCCTTTTATGACGGTCATTGTTCCAATGGAAAGTTCGAGACGCCATCTCTTCGATCAACTCTTTGGCCATCTTGTGATCTATTTTGTCGAGTGTCCCCTTCCCGGAACCGTAGTCTAGGTTCATTTTAATGTCATTATGCAATCCCTCATAAAAGTTGTTAATGAGGTCATCCTCACCAATCCTATGATGAGGACACAACCTTTGGAGGGCCTTGTATCTTTCCCATGCCTCATAGAGGGTTTCATCATCGAGTTAAGTGAAGCCTTGGAGCTCACTTTTGATCTTTGCCGTTCTTTGAGGCGGCAAGTATTTGCTCAACAAAGCTTTTGAGACATCATTCCATGTCCTTAGAGAATTTGGTTCACAACTCTTGAGCCACTCCTTAGCACTTCCCCTTAAAGAGTAAGGGAATAGCCTAAGGCGGATGGCATCATATGAGACTCCATTGGCTTTGTACATTTCCCACATATCCAAAAAATCATTGATATGCTCATTTGGATTTTCGGTTGGACCTCCCCCAAATTGATTCCCTTAGACTAGTTGAATTAATGTACCCTTCACTTCAAAGTTATTTGCTTGAATTGGTGGCTTCACAATACTCGGGTTGACTATTGTTTTTGGAGTAAAATTGTCTCTCATTGGAACCACGGCCATAACTACTTCATCGAGAGTCCCAAAAGGATTCTCAAAGAATTCTTGATTACCCGGCTCTTCTAATTCATCTTCTACTACTAATGGTTCTTCAACACTTGAACTTGATGCTTCTATAAAACCCCTTTTTTGCAATGCGTTATGTCTCCTAACGGTGGCTTCAATTTTGAGGTCAATCTCGATTGGTGGACCTCTTCGGTTCCGCCTAACCATGCAATGAAGAACCTACACACTTAAGAAAAGGATTAGTAACAAAGAAAGACTTAGTCTAAATTAGAATAAAATGATTAATATCTAGCCTTTGCTCCGCAGTAACGGCGCCAACAACTTGATGATTCAAAGTCTAACCTCGCAAGTGAACGAGTTCAATGCACTATTTAAGGGTCGAATCCGCAAGGAGCATGGGAGAGTACTAATTGTTTTAAGTCTTTGTTTACCTAAGTCGGCGCAAATTGAGTTGAGAATTTAGACTAAACAGCTAAACTATATAAAATAAAACGTAAATGAACTAAAAATGGAAATTGAGCAAGTGAGATTGTAAGAGATGTAATTCAATATTAAGGAAAGCTTAGGACCCGACTTCTCCACCGGCAATTGCTCCTACAAGTTTAATTTCCCGTTAAGTGGTTGATTAGGTAGTTTTAAAGAGGACGATGGCTCTAGGTCGCCAAACACCTCCCTTTTGGTCTCGTGAGTGGACACTAGTAAGCCCTTCCAACCCCCCTCTCGGGTTCGAAGGTCGGGTACCTAATTCCGATTTTAAACTCCCCCAAAATCATGCATTATATCAAGGATGTTTAAAATATATTTAGGTTCATTAAACTCGCGCCACAAATCCGGGTCATCCCACTCCCTCTCTCGAGGGTCGATTTGAAA
Organism: Silene latifolia; assembly: GCF_048544455.1. Taxonomy (NCBI): domain Eukaryota; kingdom Viridiplantae; phylum Streptophyta; class Magnoliopsida; order Caryophyllales; family Caryophyllaceae; genus Silene; species Silene latifolia. The sequence continues at coordinate 2,159 of NW_027413625.1, forward strand.
CACAAAATTAGGAGTGTTCTCCCAAGGTTCTCCCTTTCGATCTCAACCAAGGTTAACAAAAGACAAGCTAAAATCACACAATCCTACACCTAATTGATTTTCAGCAATAGTCAAGGGTCAAGGACAAGAAGAAAATTCCAACAAGTCAATTAACACAAATCAATCCCCTTAATTCTCCTTTACCACCACCTAAAATGACCAATTAAATGGGTCTTAACCAAGTAGGAAACTCATGTCGGGGATAATCGAGTCCTAGTAAAAGGAATACTCACTAATCATGGTTATTAAGACAAAATAATTGATAAAGATGGATTCTTTAACCATAGACCTGATGTAAAATTGAATACTACGATGAAACATGGAATAAATCAACAAAACTATGAGAAGAGACTAATTAAACTAAGATGGAAAAGGATTAAAACAAAAAGGAAAAAACTTGGATACAACAACTCAAAGATCAAACTTTTATGAGAAATATCAACTACAAACATGAAGAAGATGAACAAGAGAGAGAAAAGTATAATCTAACAACTAATAAGAGAGATTCAAGTGTAACCAATTAATATAAAACTTAAGGGAAAGTAAATGTAAACAAATGAACATAAAGGAAAGAATTGTACCAACTTAATTGCAAAAGAAGGAAACTTGGATTGAGCAAGAATGGAGAAATCTTCAATTCAATTACAACCCAATTTCTAGACTAAAATTATGCTAATTATTGAAAGATTAGAGAGTGATTAAGGAATGATTAACAAAGTTTGAAACTTGGTAAATAAGGAGGACTAGATCTAGGGTTGTGTATCCAAAGAGAATTAGTAATGGGGTATTTATATTATCCCCTTGGATTAAGCAATAAGAGAAAAGAAAGAAAGCCCAAAAATGCGTCTAAGACTCCTATGCCGGTCAACCGGCTGCCGGCCTCCATGCCGGCAGCGAGTTCTTCAAAGCCAAAATGTAAACAATTGACCTAGGGTTGTTCTCTGCCGGCTGACCGGCTACCGGTCTACCGGCAGAGAACCCTTCTTCATTGGCTTTTCTTCAATTCCTCACAAGTGCATGCTAGCAGACCGGCTGCCGGTTACCTAATCGAAGCGAGATAATGGCTATTTTTCTTCCTTTCTTCTCTTTAAATTCGCTAAGTAATTTGGGTGGGGTTCCCTGCCAGTAAGACGGCTTGCCGGCAGAGAACTCTTCTTCATTGATTTCTCCTCTTTTTCCTCTCATGCTAACACAAGCTAACTCCGTGCTTTATCCTTAATCCGTTTTGCCTCTTCCTAGGCCTATTCCCTACAAGAGGAGACGGGAATTCATAACATGGGAGCACATGGAATAAAGGGGGCAAAATGCAAGGAAATCGGAGCTAAAATCGTGTCAAATGGGGCAAAAAGCATGAGACTAAAGAAGGGAAACGGTCCAATTCATCGTTTATCAAGTTATTTATGAGCATTGTTGGTTACTTAAGTATTGGTGGATATTGTAGTTTGATGGAAAGGACCGAACTTCTAGTCCTTGTGACTTATTTATTGAAGGGACCGATATACCGCTTGGTATCGCTATGAACTCGTCGTCAAAAGCTACCAACCAAAACAATATTTATAACTTCACAAACTACTCTTGGCAAAGAGGCGAGTAAAGGTCGGATCCCAAGGGACGGGTATTGATGTAGGATTTTCAATTATAAGTAGCTATGTCTAAGGGTGTCACAAATTGGGTTGAGATGAGATGTGGTCTAAACTAATCAATAAGATGAATGTAAATTAATAAAAACAAAGCAAAGTAATTAAAGGGGTTTGCAAACAAATGATTAAAGGCACTCGAGTGTCATGGGTTCATAGGGGATTCATGGGAGTATATTATACAAAGATGTTCTCAATTAGATGCAAGCACTTATTGTTGTGATGGGATCGAGTTAGTGTATGTCTTACAATCCCTAGGAAGGTTTGGGTCCCGGAGCCGAGTCGTCTAGACTGTACAACACCTACAAGTCGACTTAATTCTTTCTATTCAACTCTATGCATGGTCTAATAAGGCTCGAGTTGGTTTATGTCTTACAAGCCTCATTGAAAAGATAAGGGATGGTAAAAAAATGAAAGGATTCATAGGCTCGCATTTGTGTAGATACCCAGTATCTGCTGAGACTCCAACAAACACCCGATGATTATCGGACTACAACATATTTTGGAATCGCGGCGTTTGATCGACAGTTTGTGTACAACTTTACGTCGGAAAACTTAAAATGATTTCGAAAATAAAACATTTCAAAACATTTCAAAAATACCTGGAGTGTTTAATGCACGACGACGGGGTCGCAATGACACTAACTAGAGTCAAAACCGACACCGGACCAAAAACCGAATCAAAAATTCAAATCCCGACTCCAACAACGAGTCAAACCGAGTCAACCACCAAAAACAAAACATTTCAAACCTTCTACCTTAATTTTTCCCGGATTCATGTTGGTCAAGTACCAAACATGTGACTACAAAACCTAGGATAGAACAAATCATGATTGCGTTTGTTGTGAAAGTGACAACACAACTCGAAGAACCACGACGCGGCTCGCGCCTCTTTGAGCAGCCAAAGTGGCCACGTCGCTCAAAACTCACACAACCACTCATTCTCCTATAAAAACCCCTCAAATGCCACCCATTTGGGAGTTACGCGAGTGTCCGCCCCCTCTTTTCTCCCTTAAAATTCTCGACTCGACTTCTTAAGTCACAACCCGACGCGTATTTACGACCTACCGATCGTAAACACGAGCCTTACACATTGTTTGGTACCGTCATCGTGCATTAAACCAGTTGACCGACCATTTCGACCACTACACCATCACTAACATTAAAACACTCTTTTTACTTACCAAAACGGTTTTAAACCGAGTTTTTTTAGATCAAACGAGTTGTTACACTTACGTCGGTCACTCGCCATAACCAAACATGTAAGTATGAATGTGTAAAAATCCTCTTTTATTATGTTTTCATTTGTTTCATGACTATAACATGCTAAAACATGCATAACATGAACCAAAACATGGAATAAACGAGCCAAAACTGATTTTTGGTCTGAGGCAGAAGCCCCTTAGGTCGCAAACTTGCCCGCGCCTAAATGGGGTGTTCGAATGTAGATCAACCGTGTTTGTTCTCGTCATTTCCCTTTAATCCATCTTCATATTTGTAATCAGTTTTCACCATTTCAAGTATTTTCGAACCCTTTTTATTTTATTTCACTTGTTATAACCATAAAACATTTTTCACCCTTGGTTCCTCTTACCATGACGGTTAAATCCGTGTTTCGTTGATAATATTTGGTTAATGACATTTAAAAGGTATTTTAAAGCCTTTTATTTCATTTCCTTACATTTTCAAACAAACATATTAGTCACCAACACAAAGTTATCCTTGGTTCTACATACCATGCCGGATTTTAACCCGGGTACGATGATGAGTATCGACTAATAACATTCAAATGGACTTAAAACAATTAGTCCATAATTATTTTCAAAACTATTCATGTCAAGTTTGTCAAATCGAACCCGACACCGAATATTATCAAAATAATGATGATTATTCGAGTCTAGTACTTTAAATCAACAAACGCGGTTTAAACGACCCCTTAAAGTCAAGCCGGGTTCAAATACTCATTTTTCAACATGTTTTTATAACGTTTTCTAAAAGGTCAGAACACGGCACATAAACCGTGGGCTAACCCGCGCCTAAACAGGCCCCCCATTTCTCATTTTCAAAACCAGAGGGAGGCCCCTTACACCGCCGGTGGCTCGCGCCTCATATAGCCGTGCAGTGCAGGCCTGTTCCTTCCAAAGATTAGTCCAGGACGATCCCGACTCCGGTTAGCCCGGATATAGGACGAATCATATGACTATTCAAAATCATATTTGTAAAACACTTTACTAAGACAAATGGATCATGTTATGCACCATAAACCTAATACGGTAAATGGATGTTTAATTTCCGTCTCGCATGCAAATCAATCATTAATCCAACTCGACATCTTATACTTGATACTTGGATTAAATCAACCGACTTAGAAAGCTCTCACATGTTAGGTTTAAATTATTGGATGCACATTCATGTATTTAAACCGTTTTATCAACTTTTGCATTCAACCAACCAAGATCGATCAGTAGAGGCCGCTAACGCGGGCGAGATTGGGTGTCTGATTAAAGGGCTTCCTAATACGTACCTTCACCTCTTACTCAGAAACTTTGGATAGTGGACGGCCTTATCCAGCGCGTACGAGAGTCATTCTAGAGATAGGATGTTAAAGAGGGACGATTTCCTTATCTATAGTACCTATGTCAAACGCTGCTTTGTGCTTCGATTTGACAGAGGTATAAAGTGGATTTCGAACGGGTTCCAGGCATCCCACAAATGCTTGGTGGCGACTCCAAACATCTTTAATCATTTTGAGACCCTTACCGAGACGAAACCGACTGATCTAAAACGATCCACTCGAAAGCATAATTTTTACGCCGCCGAGCGTGGCTTTCAAAAAAGACCGTTGTATGTCCACTGATCGAAGTGGGCTTGCAGGTGGGCCATGTCCGCAGATTGGCGTCTCCGCTGGGGATAACTAGGACACTTACGTCTTTGTGATCCCTAGATGGTGAGACTCGAACGAGGTCTTGGTTGGAATGCATTAATTGATATTATGGTCACGGTCGGGTTCCTTGTCCGGGCCCACAACCTAACCTTTTTCGACCAATTGGCTCGTCCGTCGGCGTGAGTTTTTCTCATCCCCGCATTTAGAATCCCGATTAAGTCAAGCATACCGTTGACGTTACACATTTCTGTTTCGTCAAAGAGCTTTCATCACTTTCGAGCACGAGGCTAGGGCACCCTCCTTACACATTTTGTTTGGATTGGTATCCCTCTCGCAAATCGGGGTTTGATTGCTTGGTGTGTACCCCACCCTTTTAAGCCAAAACCCGCATCAGCATAATGCATAATATAATGAACTGCGAATGCTTATGTGCTACTTGATCATAAGTCCTTCTGTGTCATTTTAAAACTTTCAAAATCACCTTTTTGCGCCGTTATAATGGCTATTTCAAAACTCGGTCTTTCGCCGACCGTAACACGCCATTCTAGGCCGTCATAATGACGATTTTCAAACCCGGTTTTGTATAACCATTTCAACAAGCCTTTCTAGGCCGTCATAAGGACGATTTTTAAACCCGGTTTTGTATAACCATTTCAACACGCCTTTCTAGGCCGTCGTAATGACGATTTTCAAACCCGGTTTTGTATAACCATTTCAAATCACCTTTTTACGCCGTTATAATCGCCACGTCTAGACACGGATTTTAACCCGTTTCACGCCGATAATGGCTCTTTCAAAACCCGAGAAAAGCACACACCCTTTTCTCAAGACACTTTCAGGATCCCGAGGACCATACACCCTCCCCGAGACCTCTTCAAACATTTTCAAAGTCGATTTTCAAAACATACAATTTTGAATTTCAAAACCGTCTTGGGAAACAATGCACTATTTTTCGAGCCGATTCAAGCTCAAACCGTCTTTTGCAAATAAACTTACGACAACCCTTTCAACGGATCGACTTGCGGAGATTTCTATCTTCGGAAGGCGTCCTTTTAAGCGACAAATGAATCTTATTGAAAATTTCTATTTTCGAAAACTTTAGTCCACCATTCCAATTCCGCCTCGTGTCTATCGAGTCGAAGCAAACGTACTTATGGGTCTTTACTTATGAGTCGTCTCACCACGAGACCCGTCCAACGACGTCACGCCGTCATGTTGGACTCGTGTCAAAGGTTCGGTCAAACACCGTCACGTCATAAATCGAGTCAGCACCGGGGGACCACACACGGTCACCCCCGCCTTGTTGAGTCTGATCTTGTCTCGTCCTTTATGTTGTCTGCGTTCAGTCTTGGAACCGTGTCGGATTGAGTTGTAATGTGAGCCGTTTTTCTGCCTTAGAGCCATGGCCGCGTCTCCAGCTTCGTCCAACAACAATGACAACAACAGAGATGTCACAACTAATCAATTGGCCAACCTGCTTACCGCTTTTAAGGTCACCCTGGATCGCGTCGAGACCCGTATCGAGGCCCTGGAGAACAAATAAACTGGGGAACACAATACTCCACCTCTGACTGAAACTGAGAAGAGGCTGAAGCTCTTGGAAAAACAGCTCCTAGCCCAGGATAACAATATCCATCTTGAGAACAACCGAAGGTTCGAACCTGTTGGGGACCAGTTACCTGACAACTTCACCCTGGCCGATTTGCCTAAGTTAAAGGGAGTGGAGGACCCACTCAACCATATCCGTGCTTTCAAGGACTACATGGCCATTAAAGGGGTCAAACAGGAACTTTTTACCAGGATCTTCCCATCCTCTTTGGAACCGATCCCTCGCCAATGGTACTACTCCCTTGATCCGAAAAACCTTACCACTTGGGATGAGATCGTAGTTGAGTTTGCCAAACAGTATGCCGACAATGTCGAGATCCATGCCAATACCCGTACTCTCGAAGTGCTAACCCAGAACAACAAAGAAGGGTTCACTGAGTTCCTAACCCGTTGGAGGAGGGTGAGTACTCAATTGGTCAGTAAGCTGAGTGAATCAACTTTGGTAGAAAAGTCTGTCAACAATCTCCGCCCAGTTTATGCCAACCTACTGAGATATCAGAACATCAAGACCTTCCAAGATATGCAGATTATTGGGACGCGCATTGAGGACGACCTCCGAAAGGATGTCTTAGCCAAGACCACTGGCAGAGGTTAACAGGGATTCACCTCAACCGGATCTCGCCCTTACGGCCAGACAAACAAGATTGATGAGGTCAACCTCGTCGAACCATCAGCTAAGAAAACTGAGCGCCCCCAGAGAGTGTTCACTAACATAGGGGCGACTTATGCAAGTGCCTTGAAAAGGCTTATGGACCAAGGGAAGTTACAACCGATCTGACCCACCCCGGATCCGACCGATGCCAAGAAGTCTCGGTTCTGGAACCCCAACGCCTACTGTCAGTATCATCGAGGGAAAGGGCACGATACCGAAACTTGTTTCAAGCTCAAGCACCTCATTCAAGACATGATTGAGAAAGGAGATTTGCCTTTACCCCCACCAACCAAACCGAACAACAAAACGAATCCCCTGGGAATCCATGCCATCTCTAACGATGAGCCGACCCTAGACTCCTCTCACCTTATCTTGCCATTTGACGACGAGGAGAATGCTTTGGAAAAGGATCCTTCAGACGGAGTGTTCGTGTTTTGTGTTGCCACTATGCTCACTATGTTGAAGAGGCCATAGCCAGCCTCTCTGAGAGAATCACCCGACTCGACGACGCCTACCGTCGACTCATCTTCAATCCTCCAACACCGCACCCAAGGGAGAATTCCCCAAGCATTCAAAACTACCCACCCCAGGATGGATTTCTCCCGCGACCATTATGGCATAGACCTCACAAAAATCACCCTCAAAATAACCACCCTCAAAATAACTACCTCCACAAAAATCACCCCCACAAAAACCGTCCTCACAAAAATATCCCCAACAAGAACTACCCACCGAGGAATACCCCTCCAAGGTATCCTCGAGACTCCGAAATTAACGGCATATGGAGAGATGATGTTGAGGATGTCTATATCATCCCAGGGAAGGAGAAACGGGTGAAAGAAATCGGACATCTCACCCGGTCCGGACGTCCCTATCAGAATCCGAACAATCCAACGGTCGTTCCAACAACGAATGACCAAATCGTCCCAGAGGTGGACACTCAACCAAAGGCCCTGATGCGTGTCTTTTATATAAGGTTTTTACCTCATTTTTACACGCATTTCTGTGCTTTTTATGTAGCATCTGGCTACAAATACCCCCGAATATTCTACTTTGGTCCGTTTATTGTATTTTACAGGAATTTACCGAAGAGGAGCTAAAACGAGCCTTAATTGTCCCATTTGTATGCATTCATGGGAAACTTGGAGCCGGAGCTTAGGAATTTCACACTTAGAGTACGCATGAGCTGAGCAAGGGAGAAACGCAAGTCCTGACGCACTTATATAGCTCGATCGAGTGGTTTCATTGCTCGATCGAATGCCTTATCCATCCATGATGCTCGATCGACTGATTGGAGGAGTCGATCGAGGGAGTTCATACAGCAGTGCTCGATCGAGCGGCTGTCCTGGCTCGATCGAACAACTTGGAGCTCGATCGAGTAATATCTCTACTCGATCGAGAGGATTTCGTCTGCTTTTAGTTTATTTCTCCGCCTAATCTTTCGTGGGCTTTGCTAATCAGTCTATGGATTAGGTTTAAGACATTTTTACAGTATAAGACTGAGGAGAACACGACGTTACTCCTATCTTCTTTACTACGTAGATTCCTCTGGTTACTTTGTCACTGTTCTTGGATTTGGATTCTCTACTTTGTTACCCAATTTCGGTATTATCTATCTAATTAATTCCTTTTCTCTCTTTATTTCATACTTGTTCAATTAATTAGATTTCTCATCATGCTTAATTCAGATTGTTTAGTTATTGCCTTTGTTAATTTAGTAATTATGAGTAGCTAATTCCCTATGCTAAGACTATAGGGGATCCATGATTTGAAGGAGAGTAATCAATTCTTGGGTTAATGCTAGTATCGTTCATGTTGTTAAAATGCTACATATAATTGTAATTGCCTAATTGAGTCGACGCAATTAGACCCTTAATCTCGGTGGACCTTGACCTGGACCGAAAGGTTGGAAGAGGGAGACCAGTAGCGAACAATAGAGTATTGCAGCGAGGGCGAAAGTTAAACTGCTTACGCTTTAGGGTGAACTAGGGACCGAAAGGCGACGTTCGCTACCCCTTAGACTGTACTACATTGTCCTAGGACCTAGATTACTCGACCCGATAATTATGGTGAACCGCTTGTCTTAGCTATTCTCTCTTATCATTAAAATCCTACCCTTACTCCTCTTCCCTTTTACTCGTTAGTTTAGAAATCACAATTATTAAACCCCATTTTGGTTACCTTGACGAACTTAGTTTAGCAGAAAAGTTCCTACCTCTCTGTGGATTCGACCCGACTTCCCTAGCTATATTAGTTAGTTGGAATCAGTTGGTTTATTTTTGTGGTCGCGACAGACGTGTCAAATTTTGGCGCCGTTCTTGGGGAGGTGGCGCAATCTTTGTTGCTTTAATTAAGTTTGTCTTTCGTCTCAAGGGATTCATTCCTTGAGACTGATCTCATTTTCGCGAAGCTTGGTTAGTTTTGCGGGATAATGTCTATTTGTCAAGATGCCTACGATTACAGGGCATACAGAGCCATGTGGTAGATGCGGCGAGGAAGGGCATGACCTTTATGAGTGCACGGCAGGTGTAGAGCGTGCCATTGCATACAAGAAGTTCAAGCAGGGAGTTCCCTTCTCCCGGTGTATGAAAGGAGATAAAGAGCGTTTCGACCCCTTCTACGCCAATATCACAGTAGGGTTCTCCTTCTTCAAGAGAAGCAATTGCGAACCGAAATCCATCATGTTACAATCGGATTCGTTATATCGGAGTTAAGAGAGCAAGTCGCGCAGCTAACACTCGCGGCAGATCAAGCCAAGACTTCTCCAAATTGTGATCCCGTCAGTGGGATGAATTTCCGCAGTGACCTTCTTCACGAAGGTAACGAGGTGTTGACAGCTGATGAAGAAGACGACTTAGATGAGTTCCTGCAGGAAATGCTTGCTGCGTGTGAAGTCACCACTCGATCGAGCAACTCAACCACTCGATCGAGCAGTTCTAATTACCCAGTCACTCGATCGAGTGACATTGACAGTCGATCGAGAAGTAAAGAGACCCAGGTTGGTCGATCGAGTAAAGAGGCTGAAGGAAGCACTCGATCGAGTGCCAGAATAGGTCGATCGAGTGAAGCTGAGGAAGAAACTGGTCGATCGACCAGTGAAGACGTTCGATCCAGTGCTGTAAGTGGCGTGAATCCCAATTTGTTAATTAATACCGCCACCGTGTCATCTCCCCCTGCTGTGGAGACGTCACGAATTGACAAGGGTAAAGGAAAGGTCGCAGGACCACTCATAGCTACCAGGGTACCTTTTCCGAGTCGTCTGAAGGATGCAAGGATCGAGCAACAGTACGGTAAGTTCGTGGACATCGTGAAGAACCTCCAGGTAACTGTTCCCTTCTCCGAACTTGTCACTCAAGTGCCCACTTACGCTAAGTTTATGAAAGATATCGTGACGCGTAAGAGGAACTTGAGTGAATTTGAGACGATTTCATTTATGGAAGAGTCTAGTAACCTACTGTTAAATAAGGCCCCTCCAAAAATGAAAGACCCGGGCAGCTTTTCTATTACCTGTGTCATAGGTGATTTGATTATTGATAAGGCCCTTTGCGATTTAGGTGCCAGTGTTAGTGTCATGCCCCTTCCTGTTTGCGGGAAATTGAAACCGAGTCACTTCAAAGTGACTAATATTACCCTCTGGATGGTGATAGATCTGTTAGGAGACCCTTAGGTGTCTTGGAGGATGTGCCTGTGAAAATAGGCAAGCTTTACATCCCAGTAGATTTCATTGTTTTGGACATAGTTGAGGACACCGGACCCAGTTATTTTAGGAAGACCGTTCCTTTGTACAGTGGGCCGTTATTGATGTCGACAAGGGCGTCGACTCTTGCGAGGGGATGACGCTATCACATTCGGTTTGCCAGGACTTTAGCCCACCCAATGATAGAGGACACTTGTTATTCGGTCGATATCATTGATGAGTCTATTATGACTTACGGTCGGGTTCTTTTATGAAGGACCCACCGAAGCTCTCATGCTTTTTGATGAGTGTGCGAGATAGCCCAGAGAACGATGACGCGTTTGCATTGGATTTGCTAGTTGATGATCTAGATGAGCACGAGGGAGAGCAGGTGGAACAAATGATCAGCACTCTTTGCTCCATTGAGGTAAAGGTACCGGACCGTAAGCCTCTCCCATCTCACCTTAAATATGCTTTTCTTGACGACACAGAGCAGTATCCTGTCATTGTTAGTGCTAAGCTTAGTGATGAACAGTGGTGACTTCTTTGTTAGTCAGTACTTAAGAAAAAAACAGGAAGGCGATGGGCTATTCATCTGGATGATATCACGGGGATTAGTCCGATATTTGTATGCACAGGATAGAGCTGGAGGAGGATCACAAACCTTGCGGGCGGGGTCGGCGTCGGTTGAACCGGAAGATGCGGGGATGTTGTGATGGTGAGGTAATGAAGTCTGCTGGATGCGGTATTATCTATTCGGTAGGTAATTCTAGATGGGTAAGCCAAGTACGGGTAGTCTAGAAGAAAGGAGGGACAAATCGTAGTTAAGAATGATAAAGATGAATTAATACCTACCCGAGTAGTGACTGGTTGGCGGATGTGCATAGACTACGATGCAGTGAATGCCGCCACTAAGAAAGACCACTTCCCCCTTCCTTTTATTGATCAAATGGTAGAAAGGTTAGCTTCCCACAAATTTTTACGCTATTTAGACGGGTATTCGGGGTTCTTTCAGATCCCTATTCACCCGGACGATCAGGCCAAGACTACATTTACCTGTCCCAAGGGCGTTTTGCGTGCAGAATGCCTTTTGGTTTGTGCAACGCCCCGCCACCTTCCAAAGGTGTATGATGGGGATATTTTCAGAGTATATTGAGTCTATCATGGAAGTTTTTATGGATGACTTCAGTGTTTATGGAAGTGATTTTTTACGATTGTCCTGTCTAACCTTGAGAAAGTGTTGCGTGTTTGTATTGAGGTTAACCTTGTGCTGAATTGGGAAAAGTGCCACTTTATGGTCAACGAGGGAGTTGTCTTGGGGCACTTGGTTTCTGATAGGGGAATAGAAGTTGACAAAGCAAAGGTGGAAGTGATTCAGCAATTACCACCTCCTGTTAATGTTAAGGGGGTGAGGAGCTTCCTTGGTCACGCTGGCTTTTATCGCCGGTTTATCAAGGATTTCTCCAAAATTGCTAAACCACTTACATTTGTTGCTTAAAGATGCCCCTTTTATGTTTATCGATGCTTGTCTTTTCGCTTTTAACAGGTTAAAGCAGGCCTTAGTCTCTGCGCCGATCATACAACCTCCCAACTGGGACTTTGATTCGAGATCATGTGCGACGCGAGTGACTATGCACTAGGAGCGGTGCTTGGCCAGAGGAAAGACAAAGCCTTGAATGCTATCTACTATGCGAGCCGAACTCTGGATGAGGCTCAAGTGAAGTACACTACCACTGAGAAGGAGTTGTTAGCTGTAGTTTATGCCTTAGAGAAGTTTCGTACTTATCTAGTTGGGTCGGGAAGTCACGTTTTTACTGACCATGCGGCTACGAGGCATCTCCTTGCTAAGAAGGAGGCCAAACCGCAGCTCGAGATGGATACTCCTTCTTCAGGAGTTTGATTTGCGAGATCAAAGACAAAAAAGGGGTGAGAACGTTAGGTGATCACTTGTCGCGGCTGATGCGACAAGAAGGGGAAGATTCTCTACCCATTGATGATTCTTTCCACGACGATACTTTAATTGCTTTGCTATATCGTCTATTGTTGACCAGGGGAACCCTGGTATGCGAGATATAGCTAACCGTTGTCGATGTGGCAAAGCTGCTTTGATCTTTCTTCTCAGCCAGAAGAAGCGTTTCTCTATAACGCTAAACAAGACTTCTCGGGATGATCCTTACCTTTTAAGGAATGTGCAGACGGTCTCTGAGACGGTGTATTCCGCGATGGGAGACCAAAATAGTCCTGGAAGGCTGTCACTCCTCTTCATATGGTGGTCACCACGGTCCATCGCGCACCGTGGCTAAGGTACTTCGGTCTGGTTTTTTCTTGGCCTTCTTTGTTTGCCGACGCCAAGTCTTTTGTTTGACTTGTGATGCATGCCACGGTCGTGGAACATTTCGAAGAGACATGAGATGCCACAAAACGGCATCCTAGAGGTTGAGGTTTTCGATGTCTGGGGCATCGATTTCCAAGGACCGTTCCCATCAGTAAAGGTAGGTACATTTTAGTAGCTGTAGACTATGTGTCAAAGTGGGTTGAGGCAATTGCTTCACCCCATTGTGACGGTAAGACCGTGATAAAAATGTTCAAAAAGATCATATTCCCCCGTTTTGGTGTCCCTAGGGTCGTCATTAGTGATGGGGGGATGCATTTTAAGGAAAAGAAACTCACTTCCATCCTGTCTAGAGTTGGTGTCCAACACCGGCGTGGTTTGGGGTATCATCCCCAAACTAGTGGTCAGGTAGAGGTCTCTAATCGCGAGCTGAAAGAGATCTTGTCCAAAGTAGTTTCTAAATCACGGAAAGACTGGAGTCTTAAGCTAGATGACACACTGTGGGCCTATAGAACTGCCTTTAAGACACCAATTGGTGCATCACCTTATAGGTTAGTTTATGGGAAATCGTGTCACTTACCTGTTGAAGTGGAATGTAAGGCCTGGTGGGCAATTCGTGAGCTTAATTATGACCCTAAAGCGTGTGGTCAGAATCGTCTTTTGCAGCTTGATGAGTTAGAGGAGTTTAGGCTCAATGCTTATGATAGCTCACGCATTTACAAGGAGAAGACGAAGAGATGGCATGACAAGAGGATCATACCTCGGGAGTTCCATGTGGGGGCGAAGGTGTTCTTTGTTTAATGCCGGTTGAGGATCTGTTTCTGGCAAGTGAAGTCCGATGGACTGGTCCATATACGGTGACAGTAGTCACTAAGTTTGGATCCGTAGAACTTGAAGACTCAGGGCCATAGATTCAAGGTAAATGGCCAATCACGTGAAGCATTACTATGAGGCGAGTGAAGCGGACAACCCCGTTGAAGTCTTGCACTTCGACGAGCTCGACGCACTGATAACTTGATACCGAGAAAGGTCGTGCGGGACCTATTAAACCAGCGCTCTCGGGAGCGGCCCTATTGAGTTTTATTTGTGCTTTTGTTGAACTTTTTGTTTTTTTCAGTTTATTTGCTCTTCTTTCACCTTAAGTTAACATTTGGACGCTGCTTTGGAACAATTTTTGTGTTTTTCCTTGCTTTTATGCGTTTCTGGCAGATTAAAAGTACTCGATCGAAGGACTATGTGCTCGATCGAGCACTTCTGCGCGGCGCCACTCGATCGAGGGGTGACGTCCTCGATCGACCAGATCCTTACTCGTGCCCGCTCGATCGAGTGGGTTGGTAGTCGGTCGAGCTCTTCTAAGGCTTGGGCTCACTCGATCATGTTCCGGGAGGACGATCGAGCAATTATGACTTCCGGCCCATTTGTTTTACGTCTGCAAAGTGCTTTGTTGACTTTCTTTGACCTCCCATGTTCATGGTCGGTTTGGGGAGGTCCCGCTAATGACGTTTTGTAAGTTCCCGACTCCACTTCTCGTTTTCCTTCGATTTGCATTTCTTTCCCTATCTTTGGTACAATGAGGGCATTGTACGGTTTGGTTTGGGGAGGTATGCATCCATTTCTATGCCTGCATGTTTCTTGCATTTCCGCTTGCACGTTTATTTATTTCCGCATGCATTGTTGTTTAATTAATTCTAAAAAATCCCAAAATTCAAAAAAATTTTCATAATTTTCATGTTTAAATTGAGTCGGAACGTTTGAACATTGACGCTACATTGAATCATCATTTTGAGCCTTGCATATTCTTGACTTTTAGTTGGCATGACTATGTGCATAATCCACGAGTTTTTGTTTCTCTTTTGTCTGAACGAATAGACTTGATTCTTTATGTCGGCAAGCTACAATAACATTCCCGAGGTTAGAGCTTATTAAAGCTGGTGACATTCATGGCCGGTTTCATTTAGGATGTGAGTAGTACTCTCTTTAAGACATGTAACATTAATTTGCATAAGCATGAGTCTAGTCTTCTTAATACCTGTATGCATTCGGTCTGTGGATGGTGACACGTGTTAGGAGAGGCGATTCTCCTTATTTCATTCTACCCATGAGCCTCACATAGCCAAATTGCCTTTTTGCCCATCAACTACTTTCTATAATTTTTCCTACCCTAATTTGAGCTAGTAACGAGTAGTTCCTGGAATATGTTATTGCAATATGGTTATTTCATCCGATTTGAGAATATGGTGGAAGAATTGAAGGAAGGAACAAATGTGTTGGATTGAAAAGAAAAAAAAAGAAAAAAAAAACGAAAAAAAGTGCGAAAAAAAAAAAAAAGAAAAAATTCAAATGAAAAAAAGGGGAATGAAAAAGAAGTAAATTGCACATTGTTTCCGCACTCCCATGCCTTATTTATATTTTATGGGGAGTTGGCGATTTTTGGTATTTGGTGAGTTTAGTGCACAATTATGCACCGTTTCACCCTTCTTTGTTATGAGTACGAAGTTGGGATGCAGTCTTTATTTGGATCCGTTGTTACTAGCCTAGCTTTTAACCCCACATATCCAAATTCATTTTAGCCCCTTCTACCCATTACCTCACTAACCCAATTGTAAGTCCTCGGCGCGTGTCTTGGTCACTAGTATGGTTGGAATGCATATGTACGGTTGTAGAGACTTTATTCATGTTAACTGCATGCATGTTCTTATAGGTCGAGTTAGGTGAGTGTCTTGCTTCTTCCTATCTTTCACATATATACTCACCCCGTGCGACTTTGAGTGACGAGCGACCCGTGAGAGTCCGACATCTTTGAATCTTGCAAGGTCGACGGTTGATAAGATTGAAACATTAATTTAACTCGTTTGCACTCTTGATTTGCCACTTTGTCATTCTATTGCATTAAATTGGTTCTACGTTGGATGATTTGTAGCTGATGCGTTGGTCCCGTTCTTTTGTTCACCCTTAGTTGCATTCATATTTGCTTGGGGACAAGCAAAGGTTTGGTTTGGGGAGATTTGATGCGTGTCTTTTATATAAGGTTTTTACCTCATTTTTACACGCATTTCTGTGCTTTTTATGTAGCATCTGGCTACAAATACCCCCGAATATTCTACTTTGGTCCGTTTATTGTATTTTACAGGAATTTACCGAAGAGGAGCTAAAACGAGCCTTAATTGTCCCATTTGTATGCATTCATGGGAAACTTGGAGCCGGAGCTTAGGAATTTCACACTTAGAGTACGCATGAGCTGAGCAAGGGAGAAACGCAAGTCCGACGCTTATATAGCTCGATCGAGTGGTTTCATTGCTCGATCGAATGCCTTATCCATCCATGATGCTCGATCGACTGATTGGAGGAGTCGATCGAGGGAGTTCATACAGCAGTGCTCGATCGAGCGGCTGTCCTGGCTCGATCGAACAACTTGGAGCTCGATCGAGTAATATCTCTACTCGATCGAGAGGATTTCGTCTGCTTTTAGTTTATTTCTCCGCCTAATCTTTCGTGGGCTTTGCTAATCAGTCTATGGATTAGGTTTAAGACATTTTTCTGAGTATAAGACCCGAGGAGAACACGACGTTACTCCTATCTTCTTTACTACGTAGATTCCTACACGGTTACTTTGTCTTTGTTCTTGGATTTGGATTCTCTACTTTGTTACCCAATTTCGGTATTATCTATCTAATTAATTCCTTTTCTCTCTTTATTTCATACTTGTTCAATTAATTAGATTTCTCATCATGCTTAATTCAGATTGTTTAGTTATTGCCTTTGTTAATTTAGTAATTATGAGTAGCTAATTCCCTATGCTAAGACTATAGGGGATCCATGATTTGAAGGAGAGTAATAATTCTTTGGGTTAATGCTAGTATCGTTCATGTTGTTAAAATGCTACATATAATTGTAATTGCCTAATTGAGTCGACGCAATTAGACCCTTAATCTCGGTGGACCTTGACCTGGACCGAAAGGTTGGAAGAGGGAGACGATGCGAACAATAGAGTATTGCAGCGCGGGCGAAAGTTAAATCGTTTACGCTTTAGGGTGAACTAGGGACCGAAAGGCGACGTTCGCTACCCCTTGGGATCGTACTACATTGTCCTAGGACCTAGATTACTCGACCGATAATTATGGTGAACCGCTTGTCTTAGCTATTCTCTCTTATCTGTTAAAATCCTACCCTTACTCCTCTTCCCTTTTACTCTGTTAGTTTAGAAATCACAATTATTAAACCCCCA
>NW_027413626.1:0-19076 GCF_048544455.1 Silene latifolia
TATTATGGGCTAAAGGCGAATTAACTTGATTAATTCGTAAAATTGAATATAAGCGTTTTATATTTAATCAAATGTATATTGAATATAATTATACAATACGTTTGTTTTTCGGACACGTATTAATAATTCAAGACTAACCCGTATTATTAGTTGATGCCTTAATTTCCGATAACCGATAATGAGTTTATAATCGACAAGCGTCATATACATTTAGAATTTAACGAACCAGGACCGAGTTAAAACCAAGAGGAAGTGGAAGCCCACTTCCCCTTGTGGGCCGGTTTCTTAGAGTGAAGAAGGAACAAAAGGGAGGATTTCTCCTCCCTTCTAACCTAATCTTTCATTTGTAAAAAGTTCTAGGGTTTTTGGGAATTGTGCCTCTCGAAAACCCGGATCTCACATCCAACACAACTCACAAAAACTATCCTCTCAATATTGCAAAGGCAATTAGAGGATTTGATCTAGCACAAGGGCATTTCTCGGACCATCTTGGGTGCAACAATTAGGAGGGAATCTCGTTTGATTTCTGTTCTTTACGCCGTGCATCAAAGGACCCGAGGTTGATTCTTCATCTTTATCGTTTCATTGTTATTTTCGTTTTATGACTATAAATTACATATGAAATTTGCGTTATAATCCTACAATTAAAGGGTAGTATACGGATATTAACCCACAAGTGGTATCAGAGCGAGGCCACGTAATTTTTCCTATGTGATTTTCATTAAACGATTTTTGAATCGATGAATTTTTGTCTAAAATTTGGTGCGGCTGAATTTTTTCTCACGGCACAAATTTTTTTTGCCCTCGGCAATTTTTTAATTGCTGCGTTTTTGTCTTTTGAACCGTGTCCATGTACACGGTTGTTGGTTGTTGATTTTGTTTTGTTTCATTTTCGATCTTTGCATACTGTATTGTAATCGATATTCATTGCAATTTGTTAAAGATCGATCAAAATGATTGCATAAAATTTCGTGTGGCTAATTTTTTTTGAAAACCGTGTGGCCTTCATGAACACGGCCTGTTTTCTGTTTTTTTTGCATTAATTTGCGTGCCACACAATTTTGTTAGATCGTTCGATCTCTTGTTTTCGTGTTGTTCTTTGCGAATTGTTGTTTTAAACGATAATTACGACAAGATGTGAAGAACATGTCAATTGTATTTTGATTTCTATACGGATTAGATTAAAATTACAATTGTGTTTTATCAAACCGTTTTGTTTTGATCTTTAGTTGCTCACGAAATTGGGCCGTGTAATTTTTTTTTTTGGATTTTTAATGATCCCGTTTTTTACAGCATTTAAAAAAAAAAAAAAAAATTTTTTTTTGGGTACTGGTACTGTTCACGTACAGCAGTACAGTAAGAAAAAAAAAAAAAATTTCTGTTTTTTTTTCGGCCCTTTAATGCATAAAACGTTTTTTTTATACTCTCGCTTGATTAGTGAAACGGTTCACCCACGTAAAATTAAGTTACTTTAAAACGATTTATTGTAACGGATTATATCGGATTAAAATTAACTTGACTAAAGCGGTTTTGTCATGTAATTTTAATTATCTTTGGTGGTTTGGATAAAAATTTAACATAATTACGGAATTATGTCACGAATAAATTTAATTTAGTTGATGCATTTTATTTATCGTTAATTTTGAATGTTTTGAATGCCTTTTATTACGTATTTATTTATTTTGCAAACGGTTGTAACTTAGTGTGGCCTTAGTAGAACGTGTTACCGTAATGATGGAACACGGTCTTGGTTGTATTTTGAGATCTCGTATCTCCATTTTTATTTCTTTTAATTACAGTTTTTATTTAGAATGTAAATAGGTTTATATTTGTAAATTTTAATTGTAATTTTTGAGAAGACCAAAGATGGAGACCGGATGCTCACTCCCGCTACATGGATCAAGATGGAACATCAAGACAAGCTTCTCGGGTCCAACGGTGGATTCCAAAGTTGTTTTATGTTTTATTTTACTAGACGAGCCACACTAGGAATTTTTATTTACGTATCGCATTCATTTATTTATTTTTCGTAACGATAATATGCATCATATTCCGCCTAAAAATCCAAACCACCTAATTATTGCATGAAAACTGACACATATAGAGGTCACAAGTTAGTTTTCATTGACATTCTCATGTCACACGATTTTAAGCCATCACCTAAATTGATTCATTCACGCAGACGCTAGTTATTCGTTCACTTAAAATGAATTATAATTAAGTTGATGGGATCTTCCTCGTATAAACAAAAATTGAGAACGGTCTTTATAGGTCAAACTCCAATGAGTCCCTTCTTCGTCGGTAGGCATACTATGACCCCTTCTACGTCGGGTAAGTTGGAACTGATTGACCTATTTTATCTCAACACTATGGTCACTCGTACGATCCTGTGACTATGGTGGACTATAGATAGGATTTACGGAAATCTATCGACCAAGAGTTCTTCCGGAAGAATTAGCTAAACAGTTGGCTTATCAATTTACAGAAATTGAGTCTTGGGATCACTTGTATCATTCTTGAGGGAGATCAATTATGCAAGTGCATTAAGTCTACACGTTAAAATACATTTTAAATAGACTTAAATCACCTCGATGAGTTGCTTATTTCGTTTTGTTTTTCTTTCTTTTTCAGTGTAGATCACGAACTTTTAAACTGCTAAATAACAAATGGTGGTTCTCACGATAACCCAATGCCAAGTGCCACATTGGACCGTGAGTCCCGGCTTCGGATCTTCATGAATCGGATGAATCGGTCTACTCGGACCGAAGAATGATGGATCAAACTTCGCGGGTGGGAGGCGGCATTACGGAATCGCGCTGGCGACGGAAGCTCAAACCGCTGAGCCCATGCCGTCAAACCCGGGCCCCACGATTGGAATTAACGAGATCGACAAGTATAACGATTTCGCCTTGGAAGCGGGTGCGGTTAAAAACGTACTCATTTTTGCAATGGAACCCAACTTGCAGAAACGCTTCATAGCCCAAGGTGCAAACAAGATTTTCACCACGCTCACCAAGGAATTCTCGAAAGCACCGAGAATCGTGACCTATGAGCATACCACTCGCTTCTTTGATGCGAGACTCGAGAAACAACCAACCGGTTAGCCCACACATTCTCAAAGCATGATTGAGAATGTCGAGAAAGTGGAGACCTTTGATTGTAAGATCAGCGAGAACATTGTGATTGACCGCATGCTTCATTCACTCCACGATGGTTTTGCGCTCTTTAGAGCGAATTACTATATGAATGATTTGAAGAAAACTCCCCATGAACTGCACTCCCTTCTCGTACAGACCGAGAAGGACATGAAGTTCAGTGGGAGCATGAAACAGGATGTTCTCGTTGTGTCAAACAAAGGCAAGGGTAAGGGCAAAGTTCAGCCAGGCCTAGCAGTAGGCAAACCGAAGTTTAAGAAGTCGGGATCAGGTAAGAGTGGGCCTGGTGAGTCAAGCAACTCATCAGGCGCGACAAAGAGCAAGAATGATAACATGGAATGCCATCACTGCCACAAGACTGGGCATTGGAGGCGTACATGTCCTGTTTATCATGAGGACTTAAAGGCAGGTCGTGTTAAACCTGTTGGTATGTCTTCATCTTCTTCTACTTTTATTCATATGATTGAGATTAACCACGCAAGTTACGGAACTTGGGTACTTGATACTGGTTGTGGTTCTCATCTGTGTAATCATGTGCAGGGGCTCGGAACATCGAACCCCACGTAAAGGGTGAGGTGGACTGCGTGTCGGGAATGGAGCACAAATGGTGCCGTCTCGAGGGGAACATATGTGATCCAGCTATCAAGCGGATTTGAGTTATTTTTATATAATCGCTATTATGTACCAGTCTTTCCAAAACATTATTTCGGTTTTGCACTTTACAAGCTTGAATTTTCATTTGTAATAGAGAATAATAAATGCATTTTCTCATTACACGATATGATTTATGGCAAGGCAGTCTCCATGAACGGAATTTATGTTTTAGATCAGACCACGGAAATATTACACGTAATGAATAAAAAGTTAAAGGTTGGTGACAAAGATCAAACATATCTATGGCACTGCCGTATGGGACACATTAATGAAAAACGCGTAAAACAGCTCATCAAAAATGGAGCTATCTCGGCCTTTGATTTTCAATCATTTGGCACGTGTGAATCATGTCTCATCGGTAAGATGACTCGGATTTCCTTCAAAGGTGTTGGAATGCGCGCTGCTGACCTATTAGGACTCATACACACGGATGTATGTGGACCTATGTCAATCACCGCACGAGAAGGCTATAGGTATTTCATCACTTTCACGGACGATTTAAGTAGACATGGCTATGTCTACTTAATGAAGCACAAAAGTGAATCCTTTGAGAAATTCAAAGAATACCGAGAATAGGGTCTGAGAACCTATTGGGTAGAAAGATTAAAACACTACGTTCAGATCGTGGTGGCGAGTATCTTTCTCACGAGTTTGATCAACACCTAAAGGACTGTGGGATTGCCCTACAGTTAACTCCACCTGGAACACCTCAATTGAATGGAGTGTTCGAACGGAGAAATCGAACCTTACTTGATATGGTTCGATCCATGATGAGTCACACGGTTTTACCTGATTCATTATGGGGATATGCTCTTATGTCAGCCGCTCTAATACTTAACCGAAGTCCGTCTAAAGCTGTTGACAAGACTCCATATGAACTATGGAAGGGAACGGTCCCTAACTTGTCCTTTATACGGGTTTGGGGCTGCGAGGCTTATGTCAAGTGGAGACACGAGGATAAGCTCGGCCCGTGATCAGTCAAGACATTCTTTATAGGTTATCCTAAAGGAACACTTGGTCATTACTTCTATTCGCCAACCGAACAACGTGTTTTTGTTGCGGCTAGTGCGACATTCTTAGAGAAGGAATTTCTCGAGAATGCAAAGAGTGATAGAACCTTCGACTGTCGGAGGTTCCAACCAAATACCGAGCAACCATTGGAGGAATCAATTCCTTCAATCCCGGTGCCGAGTGAATATTCTGAGGAACCTAGGAGGTCGGGAAGAGTCTCTATTCCTCCGGACAGATACATTGGTATGGTCGAGGAACATGACATAGATGACATTCTACTCTTAACGAGTAGTGAACCCGCAACCTATAAAGGTGCCATGACTAGTTCTGACTCAAAGCTATGGCTTGAGGCCATGCAATCCGAGATGGACTCCATGTATGAGAACAACGTGTGGGATCTTGTTGACTTACCTGCTAAGGTTCGTCCCCTTCAATGCAAATGGCTTTACAAGATAAAGCATTCTGTGGAAGGTCAACAAGATATCTACAAAGCACGACTAGTTGCTAAAGGTTTCACCCAAGTGCCAGGTTTGCACTACGATGAAATTTTTGCACCCGTAGTCATGCTGCGTTCCATTCGGATTATCTTAGCGATTGCCGCTTTTCATGACTATGAAATCTGGCAAATGGACGTGAAAACCGCCTTCTTAAACGGCTTTTTGGAGGAAGAGTTGTACATGGTACAACCTGAAGGTTTCATCGATCCAGAACATCCTAAGAAAGTGTGCAAGCTTAAGCGTTCCATTTATGGACTTAAGCAAGCATCAAGGAGTTGGAATCATCGCTTCGACCAAGTGATAAAAGAAAATGGATTTACTCGATCGGTCGAGGAACCATGTCTATATATCAAGTCGAGTGGGAGCAAGATTGTCTTCCTAATATTGTATGTCGATGACATACTCCTGATTGGGAATGACATACCTCTCTTAACTTCGGTGAAAGTATGGTTGAAAAACCATTTCCAGATGAAAGATCTGGGTGAGGCACAAATGATTTTGGGCATCCGTATCTATCATGATAGATCACGTCGGATGTTATCTCTCAGTCAGGAGTCTTATATAGACAAAGTCCTAGAGAGATTCAGCATGACTAACTCCAAAAAGAGTTTTCTTCCTATGACTCCAGGGGTGCATTTGAGCAAGTCTCAGGCACCAGAGACACCGGAAGAGTAAGAGCACATGACCAGGATTCCTTATGCTTCGGCAATAGGATCAATCATGTATGCCATGATATGCACACGTCCCGACGTGGCATATGCATTGAGTATGACAAGTCGATTCCAACAGCATCCAGGTGATTCACATTGGATGGCTGTCAAGAACATTCTTAAGTACCTACGGAGGACTAAAGATTGGGCATTGACTTATGAATTGAGATGACTCGAAATCTCAGTCTCGATTCGTTTTTACTCTTAATGGCGCTACAGTCAGCTGGAAGAGTTCCAAACAAAGTGTTACAGCAGATTCTACGACTGAGTCCGAGTACTATGTCGCGTCTAGACATGTACAACGGAAAGCTCATATAATCCGAGATTACGTGGAGCAAAAGGAAGTAGTGATAGAAAAGATTGCTACACATGTTAATATAGCAGATCCTCTCACTAAACCATTACGACAAGATAAGCATGAAGGGCATGTTAATTCCATGGGAATTAAACGTGTTCCTGAGTTGTTGTACTCTTTTATGGATCAGATTCATTCCCTTTTGTACTCTATACAACATCATCGTTTTTGATATTTTATATATATTTTGTTTTTCATGTGGATTTGTACGACAAATTTTGAACACCACAAAGTGAACTGAACGAACATTATATTTATCAGTCCTTAATTGCCCACATGAGCTGATAACTCTGGCAGTTATTTTGTGACGTTGGTTGATGGTGGGTTCAACGAGCCATAAGTCAACCGGTTGAGTGACCAATCACAGAGGCGATTTATACGGATATTTCGTAGGACACAATTGTGACATCGACGTGGAGTCCTAAATGTTTTATAACATTTGTTGCCCGGTCGTGGATAGGACTTCCATGGTGATCCTAAGAGTCGATTCTTTTGACTATCGACTGTCTCTTGAGACTAAGGCAGATTTTGGGTGACTTTGGTTTCTTTCTCACGGTCATCCGTAACAGGGGGCCAAGTAGATTTTTTCTGGGTCATTTCATGCTGTGCTTAGATCGGAAGGAGTTCGAGTTGAAGGAAATATTCAACCTTTATCAGGTACTCGATATTTCTCAGGGCCACTCGAGGAGCTGTAACTGAAATGCATGGCCATGCTCGGATACGGATTCGTTTTATCGGTTGAGTTACTCTCTAGTCGGGGAAACCACTCTAGATACAGATCGATTGTAAAATACGACCTTTGTGGATCCAGATCTGCAAATTGTTTTACATTGAGTGGGAGAAATTTTAAATGAATATGAGAATCGGTTATCGCACATACACTTGTACGGACAAGTGGGAGTTTGTTGGAGCTTGTGTCCTCCAGTTAGTGCGGATAACGTCATTGCACATACACTTGTACGGACAAGTGGGAGCTTGTTGGGGTTGGTGTCCTTGATTAGTGCAAGGACTTATAAATCTCTAAAAGGATCAAAGGGCATACTTTTGGTATTATTATCGGTTGATCCACGTTTATCAATAACGGTTGGCTTGCTAGATAAGTTTGACGTTATTGTCATACAGATGGCGGTGATCAATTGGTCCCTAAAAGTCACACCTATAGGATACGTTTGAGAGACGTGACGGATGATGAAAATACGAGATCATGTAGATGCCAATTTTGACTAACCAGTTAGTCTGAGTTATTTGACTAATATTTAGTCAAAATGTGATGTTGAGATATTATATTTAATACGGATTAAATATTATGGGCTAAAGGCGAATTAACCAGTTAATTCGTAAAATTGAATATAAGCGTTTTATATTTAATCAAATGTATATTGAATATAATTATACAATACTGTTTTGTCGGACACGTATTAATAATTCAGCTAACCCGTATTATTAGTTGATGCCTTAATTTAGATAACCGAGATAACAGTTTATAATCAGACCGCGTCATATACATTTAGAATTTAACGAACCGGACCGCGAGTTAAAACCAAGAGGAAGTGGAAGCCCACTTCCCCTTGTGGGCTTCGGTTTTGCCGAGTGAAGAAGGAACAAAAGGGAGGATTTCTCCTCCCTTCTAACCTAATCTTTCATTTGTAAAAAGTTCTAGGGTTTTTGGGAATTGTGCCTCTCGAAAACCCGGATCTCACATCCAACACAACTCACAAAAACTATCCTCTCAATATTGCAAAGGCAATTAGAGGATTTGATCTAGCACAAGGGCATTTCTCGGACCATCTTGGGTGCAACAATTAGGAGGGAATCTCGTTTGATTTCTGTTCTTTACGCCGTGCATCAAAGGACCCGAGGTTGATTCTTCATCTTTATCGTTTCATTGTTATTTTCGTTTTATGACTATAAATTACATATGAAATTTGCGTTATAATCCTACAATTAAAGGGTAGTATACGGATATTAACCCACACTTGAACCATTTCCAAAGAAGAGAGCTTCAATTTCTTCCAAACTATGATCAAAGATGCCAACATCATAATTTTCCTCTTGGCCTCTCAATTCTCCAAAGATAGCAAGTTCAAATTTGTCAACCTCCTCTTTCCAAGATTTAACTTCACTCCCACAAGTGTCAAGGGTACACACTTCCTCTACACGGGTCATAGAAGGAAGTTGTGGTGGGGAGGTCTTCCTCATCATCATTATAGGTATCCCAAATTGGAGAAACAAGGCTAATGGGCCGGTGAGTTAGATACATGAGACAATTTAGACAAAGTGCTTGTCTCATAATTGGCCTCCAACTCACATTCATCATTGCTCTCCTCCTCAACTTCATCATATTCCAATTAATCATCAACTCTTGGTCCATAATCAATCAGGCACTCCTCATCTTCAAAAGTTACACGTCCATATTCACATCCATAATGTAGGTTTGTAAATTGGGACACAAGTTGGAATATGAGATGGTCATTGCTTATCAATTTGGGAGGTGGTGGGGGATTCGCAATAGTAGCTTCATAATGCCATCCAAATTCTTCTTCACCCTCATTATCTTCCCCTTCTTCTTCATTGAGAATTTGGGTGGCTTCCATTTGGGCAATTTTATTTGCCTACTCCTCACCATTAGTAACAATGTTTTTGAGAACATTGTCCCTAGCTTGGCTCTCTTCTAGCATTTGCATGAAGAAATTTTATTGGTCTTTTACCATTTAGAGAAACACACTTTGCATGTCAAAGATATGCTCATTCTCTTGTTGTGGGTACATGGGAGATTGGTTGTATGGGTGTTGATTATAGGATGACATTTGGCATTGATTGTAAAGTGGGTTTTGGGAGGGTGGTCGTATGTTGTGGATATTGGATGTGGGGGCTTTGGTAAGAAATGTTGGGGTAGTAGTTAGGACTTTCATTGTATGAGTTGTAAGGTAGGTTTGTGTTTACTGGCTCCTCAAACTCCCCATACCCATGGTAGTCATACTCAAAATATCCACCACATACTCCATGTGCCAAGCCTTCGGTCATCATCATAGCTAGGACAAATATATAACTACAATCAAGTAAACTACAAGTAAACGGTAAAAAAACCTTTAGGAACAAGTTCCTCAAGGTTAAGGCACAATTAAAATAGACAAACAAACAAGAACTTACGAGTCGTTGTTCACTCAATCAAACACATTTATATTCTCAACAAATAACTAGTAAGTGGTTAAGTCGAGGTAGATCCACGGGACAGTGTGTTTTGGGTCCTAAGTCTATCTATTATAAGTTGTGCAAGTGTCACGATTATTGGGGTTTGAGGTTATGTTCTAAGCTACTACAATGGAAATGTAAACAAATGGTAACAAGGCAAGTAAATAGAGATGTATACAATTTATTAAAAGCACTAGGGGGTCATGGGTTCATAGGAGAATCATAGTAAGATCACATAAATGAGTCATATAGACGCAAGCAATTATTATTGTTGGAATTGAGTTAGCTTATGTCTTACAATTCCTAGGGAGCTTGACTTAGGTCTCGGAGCCGAGTTGGTCATAA
Source organism: Silene latifolia (assembly GCF_048544455.1). Classification (NCBI taxonomy): domain Eukaryota; kingdom Viridiplantae; phylum Streptophyta; class Magnoliopsida; order Caryophyllales; family Caryophyllaceae; genus Silene; species Silene latifolia. The sequence continues at coordinate 9,920 of NW_027413626.1, forward strand.
CATTACAACACCTAAATCGACTTGGTTCTCCCTATTCAACTATATGCATGATCTAACAAGCCTTGAGTTAGTTTATATCTTACAAGTCTTTTTGAAAGGATAAGAGAATCATGCTAGGTTGTCAATCAAGCATTTCATCAAACATAACATGTGCAAAAGTTGAAAATATAATAAGCAAGCATTCATATGAACTCATTAAGCATATATCTATCCCATAATTACTCCCCTAATCTCCCACTAACCCTAGCTAAGAGACTACTCACAAAACATCATGATTATCATGCTAATAATGGTGCCACACATCATAACATAGGTAAACATGATGATTAAGCAAGATATTAAGCAAAGGATTAACAAGTAAATAGAGAGACTAAGAAAGTTACCAACTTGGAAAGTAAAGATGAACATAAATAACGGAGGATCCTTGCATAAAGATGAAAACTTGTCACATAGTCTTCAAATACATACCCAAGAGATCCAAATGTAAACTATTGAAGATTGTGTAGATACCTCATTTCTGCACCTTCCGCAAGCCACCCGGTGATGATTGGGCCGCATGTTTGGTACACGGAATGATTTATGACAATTTGTAAGTTTATCGTCAAGTGGTAACTCAAATACTTGTGTCTACCCCTTGGTCGTCATCTACGCGCTGTTACGGTCATTTTGTGATAATTAGAGTTCATTTGGAGTTCGGGTCAAAAAACCGTCTTCATTTTCAAACCGTTTAAAATCGAAAGTCGGAATGTTCTGGAATATTAGGATATTTCTATTCCATATTTTAATTCTTTTAATCTTTTGGCAAAATATATCTCGAAATTATATTTTAAACAATAAGGAAGTTGAGATCTACCGCAATTCCATAACAGAAACGCGGAAAATCTTTCTTCCGCAGGAGGAAACTCCTGGGGAATGGACGCAGCACCTGCTGCGCCTCTTCCAAAAGCCGCAGTGGTTGATGCGCTTCTTCCCCAGCTCTTTTCTGCATATTTTAAGATCTTTTCGATATTTGTTTCCAAAGTTTTGCCGAAACCCTAATTCCTCCGTGTGATTAGTATAAATAGGGACCTTTGTTCCTCATGTTTCTCACGCAAGTGTCCGCCCTTCTCTTCTCCCTTTGCATTCTAAGACCGTGCTCTTTGCTTATTGGCGTCTACGTGCTTGAACTTTCGACCACGTAAGCTCGAATCCTTCTGAGTACCAGCCTCATTTTGCATGACCGACCAATTTGACCAACTCCACTCAATCAATCTAATCAATTTAATTTAATTTTTCTTACAAGGGCACTTTCATAATACATTAGAATCGAGCAATCACTAATCGTTAACTTAGTCAATCTCGTTTCGTCAAACATGTAAGTCTGAGGGTGTAAATCCCCTCTTTTATTATTGTATTTTATTATTGTATAAATTATTGTAAGGTTTATGTTGAAAGCATGTTTAAAACCGATTTACAAAACCCTTTTATCAAACCTATTTTTACGGATTAACAGAAGACAGACGTCGAGAAGAAACGCAGCAACTGCTGCGCCTCTTTCTGAGGCTGCCGCAGTTCCTGCTTTTCTTCTTCTTCCTCGCGTTTCTGTTAATTCCTCTTCTTTCGTTTTTCTTTTTTATTTTCTTCTTTTTCATTCGTATATAATAATTATAATCATAACATGTATAATTATCACCTTTAAATCCCGACTTAAATCCCTTATAATAAATATTTGCGGGTTTTCGTCATTAAAATCAAACCCGGATTTTGGAGATTCGATTCATTCATATCAAATCTCTGGGATTCAACTTTTGTATATTTTCATCAGTTTATCACGTCTTACATTCGTTTCCGTCTTAGTAATTTGACCTAAATTAGTTGTAATTAATCTCTTATTAATTTTTAATTCACTCATAATTAGTCTATGATTCGTTCTAATTCATTTAAGTTTGTTCTTTATTACTTTTATAACCAATTTACATGTAAATAACCTGTTAAATCACTTCCGCTTGAGTCGAATGTCAGTAATCGATCATTAAATTCACCAATGAACATTAACGATATGCAGTTCCGGCTTCATAGCCGGAACTCACCTCAGAAACAGACGCAGTGACCACTGCGCCTCTTCCAAGGGACGCAGCTCTGTTGCGCCTGTTCCAGGGTGATTTCTGTCTCTGAACTTCTGTTCTTGCTTTGACCTAGCTTGTAAGCTTACGTATTAATCGACTATTAATCGTAATATCACCACTAATCTGTCCGTTTTCTAACCTTAATTATTTTCCTTTTCTTTTCTCAAATTATCCGTTTTAAACGTATTCTCGACGTAAATCATCAAATCATTGTAATTATTGTAATTTTGATTATCGTATTTTATTTACTCTACTCTTTATTATTGTTTGTTTGTTCTCACATGTAATCAACCTTAAATCTCTACTTCGACCCATTGTATGTTAAATTACATGTTCACCGACTTAGTTAATTTTCACATGCTAGGATTAAAACGTTGTTTGTTGCATTGCATGCATATAATCGACAGCATATCAAGTATAGATGATTTTCCCTAATCATTAGTAGAGGCCGCTATCGAGGCGGGTGGGATTAGGTGTTCGATCAAAAGAGCTTCCTAATACGTACCCTCACCCCTTACTCCAGATCTCTGTGAACATCCGTGTTCATAGGCATCCACGAGAGTCATTCTAGACATAGAATGCTAAGGGTAACGAGTTCTTAGTGTTCATGTCACTACTTTGTGTCTTGACATGAGGCGAGGTATTCGAACGGTTTCCAATTTTCCACAATAAATTGGTGGCGACTCCACAAATGCAAACACTTGTTTTCCCAAGCGCCCCCGTGGGCCCCCCGTGTCCACAGATTAAAAGAACAATTGTTGAAAGATTGAAGTGATTTATGAAAAGATTAAAGACTAATCTACTCCTAATCTAATATAAGGAGGCTTAATCTACTCTAAGAGGACTTAATATTTTCTAAATATAAGAGGGGTATATATAGTTTGTAATCTTTAGAGTTAATTATGGGCTTAAATGAATGCTAGGCCCACCAAACACGACTAACTCCTTGCAAGTCCTCTGCTCAGGTCGGGCTTCCTGAAGCTGTGAAGAAACAATTCTGGGTCTTAGGTCGGGCGTCCTGGGTCTTAGGGTGGGCGTCATGGGTCTCAGCTTGTCTATTTGAGCTCGGATTGTAAAACAGACGTTATTTCTTCATCCGCACTCCTATTGGAGTGATTCAAAAGCTTAGACCACTTGATTTTTTGACGCCGTTTCATATATCATATTTTTAAAGCCAAACAAGCAAGTCTTTGTTTGGTTCCAAGCAATTTCCTCTTGTAATGGCTCCCTTCTCGTCATCCTTGCCCAACAACTTGTGGGGATAGATTCTTGGGTCATGGGGATTGTACTTCACTGCCCTAAAATTTGATTTATTTAGCTACAACCTTTAGCCTTGGTCTCCTCTTTAATCTTGGTCGTTGGATGCAATCAATTTAGCTCCGTTTTACTCCGTTTAGGCAAGGTTTGCGCTCCTCTCCTACCAAGGACACCAAACCTCTTAGAATATGTATATTAGGAAGCTAAAGACAAGAAATGACGCTAATAAAAACTAAAAGGCATAGAAACTAGGCTAGTTAGAGGACTAAATGTGCGTAGATACGAGTCACATCACTTCACGTGGTTTGATAGTTAGTCTTAAATGACACTTGTTATAGTTTTGATATTTTGTTATGACGATTTGTACATTTAGTTTTGGTTTATAAGTTATAAGCACTTTAAACAGTTGAACTTTAAAGTATGTTTCTTTATGGTCACTTTTGATATATTGTACCTCGGGCAACCGAGATGGTAGCATCTTCATATGTTAAGGTGGTCTTGGTAAGGCACTTGGTGTATGGGGGTGTTACAAAGTGGTATCAGAGCGACGATTTTGGAACCTGTAACCAATGACCTTAATGAATCTAGGGAGTCTAATTAAAATGAATCCGGGTAGGAGTTATTGGGAGCTAATGCAAAGGCTTGGGTGTCATGGGATCGCTACTTATTTATTGTTGTTTCATATGCACATGCTGGATGAAGATATGATTGATTTGAATGGAAAGTGTTGGATTTTATGTTGGATAAGTTGAAGGATATACATGACTATGATGAATGTTAATGTTTAGCTTTGTAGTAGTAACATGCGATAGGAGTTGTGATATTTGTGTGTGTGTGTATGTCATATATATATATATATATATATATATATATATATATATATATATATATATATATATATATATATATATATATATATATATATATATGATTAAGGTGGAATAGAGTGGTATGAGGCATGCTTTGGCGTTTCTTGTATGACTTTTCATTAGTTAGTAACATGTGAAACCGAATAGTTATGTTGTTCGATTATAGAGGAGTTGTCTTCAAACGGTTATAACTTGAGATGCATATATGATATTGATGTAATTACACTTGAAGGTGATAACTTGTTCTCTTACGGTTCTAACGATAGGGCACACACCCAAATGACCAAGAAATGAGTGAGATACGACAGTTTTATGAAAATTGGACAGTGCCGAGAACTGCGTAGAGTACTCGATCGAGTACCCTTTACTCGATCGAGTACACCTCTTTGGTACTCGACCGAGTATCCCGTACGCCATCGAGTAGCCCTGGTAATTTATTATGCGTGCTTCTGATCTTAACCTACTCGATCGACTAGGCTGTACTTGATCTAGTAAACCTTGTTTTGGGCTATATGCTTATCTTTTGACCTCGTCGCATATCATATTTATTTCAAAGATGTTCTTTTGCTTCTTTATGCATTGTTTTACATATGTGTTGGTCCTGATCATAAGTTACCAGATCTTATGATGTGAGGAGTAGCACCATATGATGAGTATGAGTTTGGTGCGGAGGACATGGGTTATATGTGATTGTGATGAATAGTGGAAAAAGGAAAGATAAGATTGATGAGTTTATCAAGGCAGGGAGCATGTTTTGTGAGATGTGGTGAGTGATATAGTCGCGTGTTAAGTAATATAAAAGTAAGTAAATATGGGCAAGGGGTGATGTAAGTTTAAAGAAAGTGAGAATGAAAAGTTTGAATGCGGGATGCGAATGGTGGTGACTTGGGATGTTTACATATTTACGGGGAGATAGTTATAATCTGGGTTGGGTAAGAATATATGTAATGGAAGATTGTTGTAGAGGGATGGAGAAGAGTGGTATATAGTGAACTTAGATGGATTTATGCCGCGACGTGGATTTGTAGATAGTGACCGAGTTTGGAAATTTGAGTTATTAAGAGGTGAGCCTAATGTGTAATTCTTTGGGAATTAACGGTATAAGGTGAATTTTTGGTTTTTCTAGGGATACGGAAGGAAGATACAACTAATTGAAGAGTAACCGTTGGTTGTGTGGACTTAATGATGGCGGGTGTGAGTGAGTAGCATGATGAGAGAGGACCCATGGTAAGAAAGAGTGAGAAGGTAATGACATGAATTAAGGGAATTTGAGTTAGAGCAATGAGAAGGTAACCTGAGCACTAAAGAGTTAGGTAATAGGGATAAGGAGTCTAATTGTTAATTGATTGTCTCGAGTGTAAAGGGAAAAAAATGAAGGGAGTAAACTAAGAGAATGTTGACCGGAGTTATGCGATATAGAAGTAAGGAAATAGTCGGGATTATGATATTATCATGAGTGTGTGAGTTAATGGTTATATAGGAATTTCAGGACGACATGTTAGTCATGAGTTTCGAGGAATTAAGGGGAGTAAAAGGGTGGTAGAGTATTTGCACGATATGAGATTTTGATGGTAAGTTGGGTGACGATACAACTAAGGACAGAATTGGAATGAATGCTGAGGTAAATTTTGTTGACGGATTTTTTGTTGTTAATTGGGATGTTAACCGAAATGAAAATGAACTGTTATGTTTAGAGGTGAGTGTAAGATATTTGTTATACGAAAGATGGTGGTGTCGTGATGTTATCACTAGTAGTTAAGGATGCCGTTAAATAGAGAAGATAGCCATCCTAGAGAGGTTGATTTTGTGGAGGCCAGATTGGTATATATGGTTGCAAGAGAGTATAAGATGTGGATATAGGAGGCGTCTGCTGGTAATTGAGTATTAATGGTATGATTACATTTGTCAGGAGGTGATAGTTATGCGAATGAGAGAATGTGTTATGAGGGGCATACGAGTTAAGCTCGGACGAGAGGTAACCTTTAGCAGGTGGTAACTTACGTGATCAGGATTGGCTAGTTAGATTCGATTATGGGTCTATGATGTGTGTAAATGTTTGTGTGAGGTTCTAACCTCACGAGTAGTGGTATGGTGTGATAGTTATAAAGTCGTTATCTTAGTGTTCCACGTCATATGTTGTGTACGGTAACCTAATAGAATGATATTCAAAAAATGGAAATTTGGGTGATATGGAATGGCTAGTTATACTTATATGTATATGTATGATATCTGTAAGTGATAGTATGGATGATATTCATAAGGTTATTATCTGTTTATTCCGTGTAGTATGTTGCGTTATGATCTAGTAAAGCGGTTTTAAGGAAGTTTTCTTGTCCAGGAAGTTATACTGAGTCAGTGTTTATGGGATTGTATAAGTTGAGATGACTATCGATGTGGTTGTTAGGCCTCAGATGGCGATCCGGGAAAGGTACTTTGTGTTGTGATACGAGTATTTTCCCGCTGCGGTGCGGCTGTTGGTGGCGGTGTTGCGATGTCGTCATCGATTGTGCTGGAGTAGGCGGGATACTGATGAGATGAACTTTCGAAAGTGTATATCAGTTATATAGATTGTTTTTTTGGTTTATGTGGACAGCGGGCCGCCCACGGGGGCGCTTGGTGAGAACGAAACAAGCGTTTGCATTTTGTATGGAGTCGCCACCAATTTTTATGGGAAATTGGAACCGTTCGAATACCTCGTGTCATGTCAAGACACAAAGTAGTGACATGAACACTAAGCAATCGTTACCCTTAGCATTCTATGTCTAGAATGACTCTCGTGGATGCCAATGAACACGGGTGCTCACGGAGATCTGGAGTAAGGGGTGAGGGTACGTATTAGGAAGCTCTTTTGATCGAACACCTAATCCCGCCCGCCTCGATAGCGGCCTCTACTAATGATTAGGGAAGTTATTCGTACTTGATATATCGTCGGTTGTAATGCATGCAATGCAACATCCATGGATTAATCCTAACATGTGAGATTTAGACTAAGTCGGTGAACAATTAATTAGCATACAATTGGGGTCGAAGTAGGAGTTTAATGCTCAATTACATGTGAAAACATTCAAGCAATAAAAGAAATACAATAATTACATTAATTACAACGGAATAGGCGATTTATGTCGAAAATACCTTTAAAACGAATAATTTGAGAAAAAGAAATAAAACAATAAAAGAACGAAATTAAATAAATCAACAAACAGATCAGAAGGTGATAATACGGATATTAATTAATTAATACGTAAACTAATTAAACTAGGTCAAGGCAGAAACGGAGTTCAGGGACAGAAATCATCCTGGAACAGGCGCAGCAGGACTGCGCCCTCTGGAAGAAGCGGCGATTCTTTGCGTCATTCAAGGGTGAGTTAAGGCCGTGAAGCGGAAGCGCAAATCGTTAATGTTAATTGTTAATTTTAAGGATTGATTAAATATTTGACTCGGATGAAAATGATTTAATGTATTATTTACATATGAAGGGGTCATAAAAACAGTAAAACATGAATGAGACGGATGCAAACGAATTAATTACGAGAAGGACCGATGTTAATGAATGAGTCCTCTATTGAAATCAATTAACTAGGTTAGATATGATGAATTAATGACGAATATACAACGAACATGTGAATAGACAGATGAAAACTATATCAAAGACGAATCCCAGAAACTCAATATGAACAAATCGAATCTCTAAAACCCGGAATTGAATTTAATGACGAAAACCCGCAAATATGAATTACTTGGGATTTAAGTAGGACTATTAATGAATTAAACATGTGGACGAGTGATAAATAATATACATGTGAATTAATTATGCTATTATGGTGAAGAATTAAAGAACAAACGAAACAAATGAAAAGAATTGACGAATTACAGAGGACGAAGGAAGAAGAAAGGAAGCGAGGCTGGCGGCCCCTCACGAAGAGGCGCGGCGAGAAGCTGCGCTCCTTCAAGAGGCGCGGCGATTGCTGCGTCCTTTCTCGACGTCTGTCTACTGGAAATCCGCAAAAACAGGTTTTAACAAAGGGTTTTAGAAATCGATTTTAACGGTGTTTTCGACATAAATCTTACAATAATGATTACAATAATTAAAATACAATAAATAAAAGAATTATACACCCTCAGACTTACATGTTGACGAAACGAGAAGGACTAAGATATCGATTAGTGATGCTCGACGCGAATGCAAAGAAAGAGTGCCCTCGTAAGAGGAAAACGATTAATTAATTAAGTTGATTATTGGTGTAGTTGGTCAAATTGGTCGGTCATGCAACGGAGAGGCTGGTACCCGGAAGGATCCGAGCTTACGTGGTCGGAAGTCCAAGCACGTAGGCGCCAATTAGTAAGAACGAAGTCTAGAATGCAAAGGGAGAAGAGAAGGGCGGACACTCGCGTGAGAAATATGAGGAACGAAGGCTCCTATTTATACTAATCACGCGACGGAAATTTGGTAAGACTAGGATACGGAAGGAAAGATCCGGAAATAACCGACTTAGGTTAAAACACGGAAACTTGGACAAAAAGAAAGCCCTGGGAAAAGGCGCAGCAGGTGCTGCGTCCCTTGGAAGAGGCGCAACACTTGCTGCGTCCTTTCCCGGGTAGGTTTCTCTGCGCGTAGAAAACGCGTTTGACAGCCTGTCGTATTTTAGGCATAACTTCCTCTACAAGACTCGGAATAAGGTGATTTCGGTGGCGTTGGAAAGCTAAAAGAAATATCTAGAACTTTCTGTGAAATAGGCCTGACCCAAAAAGTAGTTATCACCTCGTAAAATGGGCCTAAAGGTCGGGTTGTCATTTTAGCTAAATGAAATGCACATTTTGTAATGTAAACTTTTAGTTTAGCCTAATGAAGTGACATGGGACTCAAAATGAGATATAATCTCAACATTTATGACATCCTAATCTTAGGTAGACAAACACATTGCTTTG
>NW_027413627.1:0-18928 GCF_048544455.1 Silene latifolia
GCTCCACATATCAACACCTGCTAAGACTGACTGCTCACCATAATGGATCACGGCAGACACATAACAAGAAGGAAGACAAACAAAACCACACAAGGTCAGTAACTGAAGAACAACAGATAACACAAGATACAAGATACAACAGCCATCTCCAACTCCAATCAACCATCATTATCTGACTAACCCGAAGGTAAAGTCCTGCCAGAATATCCATCACAACAGATATTCCACACCGCCAGTGGGGGACCGCAACCATTCCCACCTAAGCCCCGCCCATCTCCATCGAGCGAATTACCCATGTCCATTAATGTGCATATCCTACTTGTGGCGGGAACCACAAGGGGCAAATCAAGGGCGTGTAGCCATTCCCGAGATGACTCCACTCAGCCAGGGAGGCGCCCCGTATACAAACACAACATCACTATCACAATTAACGATACCATACATTACACAAGACACACAATCGACAGTACTGAGTAGGAAAACCTACCTTTAGTAATCAGCATCAACACCGCATACAATCGTACGAAGACAACGCAACCACCATAGACACCTATCAAAACAGTAGGGAAAACCCTATTACTTACAACCATAACTATAAACAAATCTAGGTATGATGATGATGACTTACCTATACTTGGCATGCCGACGAAAACACCGCTACCCGACTCAAGTATCTATCCCCATGGTGTTTCCAAGTGAAAAGGAAATCTCAAGGTTGAAGGTGGGTGAAGGAGAGAAGTGTCATCGATTAGGTTTAGAAGGAAAAGAAATGAAAAACTGATTTGGGGTTTACGACTTCACGATATATAACTTAACGCTGAAACCGCTATACTCGATCGAGTATATAACTTAGTTGATCCAGTGGCCTTTACTCGATCGAGTCTCTAGACTACTCGATCGAGTAGCCTACGCTAGATCGAGTTCTCCACATCTAAAGGTCACCAAGTGCTAAGTCCGCCTGTATGAAAGGTTCTCAAGGGTCTACCATATGTCTAAGGTCAGTCAATTACTAGTCAAAGGGTCCCTAATGGGGCGGGTATTACAGAAGTGCCCATTTGTTTTTGATCAGTTTTTTCGATTCAATTAATTTGTAGCCATCTTTTTATTTCCTCTCTTTCCTTTCAAATCGCCGATCATAATTCTGACTATTTCTTAGTGATCATGCATCGGATTCGATGGTCGTGTTGGTGGCGGGCGTGACCTTATTGAAGTCCGCTAACCCCCAGCTGTATTGGAGTTGAAGTCAATGTGTTTCGGCCACATTCTTGAACTGGGGCTTTGTGTTCGGTTTAGTAAAGGTGCGACTTATCCTATACTTTTTTAGTTGATGATAATTGTTTCAGACAGATTATAGTTCTTGAGGAGATGGCATGTTGAATTTTAACTTATTTTTTGAGTGCCTAACGATTTTCTTCCATCTTGCATGTACTCGCTTTTGCTATCATTTCCAGTTGAAGTCAATGTGTTTCGGCAGCATTGTCGAACTTGGGCTTTGTTTTCAGTTTATTAAAGGTGCGACTAATCCTATACTTACTGATTGTTGCAGATAATTGTTTTAGACTGGTTATGTGTTTCTGTTTGATTGTTGTCGTTAGTTTTATGTTATCTAGGCCAATTAATTATGCCTGTTCTTTTTTTATGAATTGTCTCAGTGAGTTTCCAGAAGTTCATGATTTCTTTATTTTCGCTTTTATTTATATTTCGAAGTGTAATTATTGCAAATTTTGATGAGATTGGTTTTAAGGTGATGCAGATAATTTTGGGATCAAAGTCAATAGCGCGTAGGAAGATAATGGAAGAGAGGGGATATAAATTCACAATAATGGTAAATGTCAAGCCATGTATTGGGTTTTATTAAGCATTTTTCCATTGTGATGGTTTAGTAAGTTGAATGTTTAAGCAATTTATCATGTAGACTGCAGATATTGATGAAAAAGCGATACGTAAAGAAAAACGGAAGATTTAGTCATGGCCCTTGCCGAGGCAAAGGTGCGATTTCGTTTTCATTTAAACGTATCGGTCTTTAGGATTTTGTTGTTCGTTTTTATACGTGGATTTGTGATCAACGCTTTGAATGAACAAGCTAAAGTCGACATTTTTTATTGCAAAAGTGCAGTTCAATCGGTCAATGAGTACAAGGGTCTCTTACAAGTGCAGTTCAATCAGTTGCCCTGGTACATTCAATACCTACAGGTGCTTTTTTATAATTGTTGGGATGAATCTCAGGATTTTTTGTTCACTATCTTGTTGCAATATGAACCCGTGGTAGGGGATTTTCATCTTTTATGAGCTCTCTTGTTATAAAAGAGTGGGTTTTATGTTTTTTTTCCCCTCTTAATTATCTACGTACTACTGATGTAATCCCATTGTTTTCTGATTTTTTTCTTTTGGATTGAAGCCTTGAAGGTTGTGATAAGTTTCACTTTATTTCTCATACAGGTGATGGGTTGGGAGAAGGATATGGCATGCCTTGTCAAGCCGAAAGTGGTAAATTGCGTATGTTAGCTGATCCCAGCAAGCTTATTGTAACAGCTACCAAGAAGTAAGCTATCCGTGTCCTTATTTTATTTGTGGCACACACAGAGAAGTTGTTCAATTTGCCTGAATTCTGATACATACGCTTCTTTGCTATTTGTTGATATCTCCTTATTCTTGTTGACAGATCTAAGGAGAAACGGTATGAAAGTAGTGGCACTACCTCCGGGTTAACTTCGAATTTGGTATTTACTCCTGTTCAGATTCATGCCCTCTCTTATTGTTTGAACTTATTGATTACTGTTCCATTTGCAAACAACGTTTATTTTCGAGATCTCAAAATGCATGTTGTGTTGGTATTTATGAGCCCTGGTCTTTTTGAAGCTGCAAATTATGATTTTGTGCTTTCTTTTGGCAACTTTTGTCCTATAAATATTGTTAGCTATAGAATTCTAGATTATTCCTTCACAAGTGCATGGTTTTATTGTTGGTTCTAGGTAGCACTTACTGTTTTTGTTTGGTAAGCTCATAAGAATGAAAAGGTTGTCGTATACTAAAACCTAGTAATGACAAACCTTGTCTTCCACTTTACACCTCAGAATGCAATGCTATTTTTATTTAGAATGAATTATGATGCTAATTATAGTGAGTTGTGTCCCATTGGGAATGAAAGTAAGGGACTGACTTAGTCTTTATTCTTCTTCATACATTTTCATTACAAGATTTGCCACAACACTTCCATCTTTCCCCGGAATTATAACAATTTCCGCTATTATCCCCACCAAGTTATAACTTAATTTCTATCAAATATTAAGGAACTTAATCCGACATGCTTGATCGTCATGATAATGTCATCTTCGACTCTTCCTGATAACTGTGCATTTTTCACCATTTTTCCTGGATTTTTTTTTATATTCATACTTTGAAGTCGTATAAACTACTCGTACTATATTTGGAACACTAGGTAGTTTTTGATAAGAGTTTTAAGAATCATGTTCTAAGAGTTTATGGGATTATGTAGCGATTTCGGTTTCTCCCATCCTACTTCTTTTTTTTTTGTAAGTTTTCCTTCTTCAAAACTAGTCATTGAAACATTTAAATCTTTTCTCCTAAACATCTATGAGGTAAGTCGTATCCGATATCCCGATTATAGATTAGAACCTTTGTATTTCAATTATTTAACCTACTAATTTCTACACCTTGCATAAATCCGAATTTTAGATCAACGAGGCAATTTGGGGGACAATATTGGGCTGGAAGAACCCTAATTGGGACATTTATTTTATTAAAGGTAATTGAATGCATTTTCAACTTGTTTTGATTAGGATGTTGTATGTGTACTCTACAGTATGTCTCTATTGTTGATTTTATTTTATCTTGTTAGTGTGATTATCGGAAATTGCTGACGATTAAATGGGATTTAAATTACTGATATCATGCTAAATTGATGACTAATTATTGTCGATTACAATCTGGAAATTATGTGTAATCGTTATATGTAGAACATGGAACTTTGTTTGGGTGATTTTATTTTAGAAAATATTTGATTTATTTGTTTGGTGCTTAACTTGTCATTTGGCTTGAGCTTGGTTGTTGGAGGATATTTATATGTCGATGGCATAACGACTTGAACATAAGGGTCATGGTTAGTGACCTGCTGGCTGCCGAATGGTTGTGCTGCTTGCTGCTATGCTGGCTGCCTACTAGCTATTGTTGTACATATTGGCTGACATGTGTTATAGCTGTTGCCATGCTCCTAAACGCTACTAGTACTACAAATTGATATGTTTTGTTAAATGTTCGTTGCTGCCTATTGGAATTTTGCTAGTGTTGGTGTTATGTTGGAAAGTTGATGTCATGCGCCTACGGCCGTTGTCGCTGCTACCTGCCACTGCTAGATGGTGCTACTACCTATTGTTGCTTGCTGCCGTTGCCTGCTGACTGATGTCTGCTGCGTGTAGGTTTGGCGTGCTGGTTGGTTTGTGGTTTGTGGTGATGGTCGCTGCCTGGTGATTTTGTAAGCTAGGTACTTATTTCTTTTCAGTTCATTCTTTGTTTGTATTTTGCTTTGTTTCAACTATTTTTAAGTATTTAGGTAATTTGCACCATCTTCTTAATCGTATATTTATTCTTGTAATTTGGTGCATTAGGTGTTGAACTTGCATTACTCAGCTTTTTTAGACATGGGAACCATGTCCTAAGAGTGTACAGGTGCGTGCTTTTGTGCGCAGACAGATATTGCTGATACTAATGATGATGATGAACTGTGAGCCTTTCCAAGCTGAAAACTTGACGCAGTGTTGATAGTTAGAAGGAGCTCAAATATAGGGAACAAACTTGGAGTATCACACTATTCGTATTACGTTAGTTTTTTAATTACCTTTTGTATCTTACTATCATTATTAGCCAGAAGTATTCTATAGGTACTTTTGTGTGTGTAGATCTAAGAATATTTATGTTCAAAACACGTGTATATATTTATAATTTTGGAGTATTTATAAATTATGGGTTTTGGAAATATAATTTATTTAATTTAATGTAGCTCTCATTTGAGGTGTTTTCCACGCCTAAAATGTAATTTTTTTTAATTAAAAAAATACCTATTTTTATCGGTTTTAGTCATAAATGATGTAAATAAGGTTGATATTTACATCGGTTCTGCACCAAAACCGATGTAAATTAAATGCCGTTAACATCGGTTTTACATTGAAACCGATGTAATTTAAATGTCGTTAACATCGGTTTTACATAGAAACCGATGTAATTTAAATGCTATTAATATCGGTTTTGCCTAAGAATCGATGTAACTTTTTACCATTAACAATGGTTTTATAACCAATGTTTTTCTTATAAATGCAATAAACAACGCTCCCAGAAGGATCGCCCAAAACCAATGTACATGGGCCTAAATAACCGATGCCAATGACACTTTTTCTACCATGACGACGTAGCATGAAAGACTTCATTTGAACTATTCGGCTCTTGCATGATGTTTTTATGATGGACTCCCGCGGTTCACTCAAGCACACATTTATATTTAAAAGGGAATTTGTATGAGTGACACTCACCTAACTCCGACTCATGAGAGTGCGCCCACAATCTAATATGGTAATCATTCTGAGACCACAAGTCAAAACAATCAAATGCAAGCATAGAAAGAAGCCAAGGGTAAGAAGGAGGTCAAGGAAAATAGGTTAGTAGGGGAACAAATGAAATATGGAAAGTGGAGCTAAGTTAAGCTAGCAACTAACCAACAAGTGCAAGGATGCTCATTCCAAAAGCCCAAACCAATCCCAAGTATAAAACATGAAAAACCAACATATCAACTTCCTTTCATTAGAAACCAAGAGTATACTTCTCAAAAGTTACAATTATTCACTATGGAAGCTACTTCACAAACCTCTTCTTCTCTTTCAAAATTCGACAAATTCATTTTTCTTCATTTCATTTCATTTCATGCTTCTTTCTTTTTTTCTTCATTATCTTTTTTTTCTCTTTCTTTTCAATTCTTTTTTTTTTCAACTTCTCATTTTTCTCATTCTTTTCTTCAAATTCAAGATAAATCCAAGATACGAAAATCAGTAACTCCGCCCAACCAAGCTCACAATGACACTAAATGAATAATATCCCAAATGAGCACCCAAACACAAATGATAAAGCTACTTGCTCAACAAGGTAGGCAAGTTTCGAATGTAGCTAGGCTAGATGTAAGGCAATGTGTATAAGGGCTAAAAAATGGGCAACAAAGTCAAAGTGAATGGCTTCAAATGCTTAGCAAATCATGAATGTAATGTTTATAAGAAGTGGAATAAAGACCATACTTGTGCGTTTTGATGTAACACACACGATAAGGAGACCTACACAAACCTAAGTGAGACCGGGTACACATGCAATGGTCTAAAGAGGCTTTACCTTTCAATTTATGTAGCTTGCCAAAGTCAAGATCAATCCTACTAAGTCCAACTTCCATCCCCCACCACAAGGAGACCTACAAACACCCCATGTATGCAAAATCCCATCGATAAGTGTGAAACATTAACTATAAAGCTACAATTGGGATAAGCAAAGGGAGATAACAATATGCAAGTCAGGGTAAGCACAACAAAGCAACATGAAAAGCACAATTTTCAATTTTTTTTTTCTACTAACTATATGTAAAGCAAACTAACATGCTCTAACTAGATGCAAATCCTTCCTCCAAGCTAAACATCATATTGTCTTCAATGTACACAACAAGAAATAACCATCAAACAATAGAAACGGTCCTCAACACACAAACAAGTAAGACAAAATGTTTAATGGGGAAAGGGAAGAATAACTAAAATGCAAGGAATGGTACGAGTACTTACTAAACAACCTAGTCTCCCCAGAGCTAGTATATACAAGGGGATTGCCAATGCGTCATTATCATGAAAAAGGCCACCAGATGTGGCCCGACTTATCATTAGGTGCTTGATCACTTCCGGATCCCGACGCACCATCAAAGGGACTACCTCCAGCTTGGTAGGACTAGCATAGCCATGAATACTCCTCCCCCCACTAGACCTAGCACCATAGCCACCATATCCTCCATAGCCGCCATAGCCACCTCCCAAGCCTTCAAATCCATAGTCCGAACCACAATAATACGGACCGGGCTCATATGCACCTCCATCATAACCAGAAGAAGAAGAAGAAGAAGAAGAAGAAGAAGAAGAAGAAGAAGAAGAAGAAGAAGAAGAAGAAGGGAACCCACCCTCAGGCTAAGTATAGAAGGACGGGTGAGGGCCCTCGGGTGGTATGATATCTTGCCTAGCAAAATGATCATAAATAGGTGTCATGACAAGTCTTTGGTCGGTTTGTATGGTGTTGACATTTAAGGTCAAATTCTGCATTATATCCATCATGTCATCATTGTAAGAACAGGGTGGTCCATGAGATGATTGGCCCATCTCAAGGCGACGGGTTTAAGTGGAAGACGGGGGTACATCGAGTGTCTCATATCCTAAGGGCAAGAAGTAGGTCTTACGTATGAAGGGTTGGCCCTTTGCGCGTGGTGGGTCACGCGTGAGCATGACTAGAGAAGAAGTTTTACTAGAAAGCTTAATGGAGTCACAGTTTTCTAGCCTCCGAATCATATGTGGATGAGAATTCCAAGTACTGAAAATAGTCATAATCTAACCCCAGACCCACATCAAGAAGACCATGAGCTAATGGTTGAAGGTCGGTAGTCTCTTGATTAAAGTGGCAAACTTATCTAGCAACTAGAGTAATCAAACCACCTAACATAATAACATTATTGTTCACATTCTTTTGCTTGGTCAAACGAATGGCAAAATGGTAAGGGATATTGAGCTTCCATTCCTTATGACCTATCCACATTAAAAATAGGACCCAAGAATAGCCACCTCTAACATCCAGTGTGGTTGTCGGTATGTCTGGGCGTGTCTCGGTACGAGCTTGATGAGTCACGGGACGAGTGTAGCTAGTTAAATGAGTATCGTAGCCATGAGTTGTATTTTGTTCATTAGTTAATGGTTTGTAATCACTAAATTTGTCATTTATAATAAATGTTCCTTTATTGTATCTCCGATTCACCGCCTCGGGAAACCGAGAAGGTAACATCTCCCAATTACCTTGGCCGGGTAAGAAGGGGGTTTTAAAAAGTGGTATCAGAGTGACGATTTTGGAACCTAAACCAATGAACCAAAATGAACATAGGTGTGTCTAATAAAATGAACCCGACTTTAGTACGTTAGGAGATCGGTTTTGGATGAGTGGGCGCCCTCATATCAAAACTAGTGCCTATTGTCTCGGTTGGTCACTACGTGGGTGGTTAAGAATCTGGGTGAATGCTATATAGAAAGTTGCATGGTTGAATGAATATGTGATTTACATTCGATTCTTGTGTGATGTAGTATTTTCCATGATGTATGAATGTGTGTGGCAGTTGGATGCTAGATTGATATGAGTTGTATGCTTAGAAATGGTTAGTATGTATTGGTATACGAATGATGGTATTGCTCTTTAAAGTTTTGCCTTGTGTGTTAATTAAGTACGTGTTAGTACATTTATAGTGTATGATTGGTGAAGTATGTTTGTGGAGTAGTTGCTAGTACTACGATAGTGTACCAAAGACAGTAAATAGGATGACGTATGAACTAACTCGGGTGAGTCATCGATAGCCGGTGGACTCCCAAACCTTCTCTTTGTATTGCAAGGACTTCATCATTTTAATCCGACTCGAAATTTTAACCATAAGCAACCACTCTACCGAGTACGAGTCCACACTCGGCCGAGTATACCGCACTCGATCGAGTGGACCGTTTCAAGAAACCGGAAACATTCTCGGGAAAAAGGGGCACTCGATCGAGTGAACCCGACCACTCGACTGGGTGGAATTTCACTCGACCGAGTGGACTCGCCACTCGACCGAGTGGGTGTTGTAGCTGAGATTTTTAAACGGGTTTAACCTTTTAGTCATTTCTTATCTTCTTCTTATCTTCTTTTCACCTCACAACTTCAACATCAAAATTTATCCAAAATTAATTCCAAAACTCCGTTGTTGTAATTTGTTACTTGGATTAAGATTTCCACTCTAATTTTCCGTCTCAAATCTCTTCCTAATTAACAATGTAAGTAGACCATTCTTCCTCTTGTTTTCTCCATCTTAATTTATTTAGATCTACATTAATTTGTCTAAGATTTGTCAATTATTTGCATGTTTTTGTTTAATTCATGGTAGTAAATAGCTTTCTACACCATTGTTGTTGCTAAATATCAAACTTGTATATTAATTTTGACATATAAATGGTGGAACACGAAAACAGTGTTCTTGAGCTTATAAATTGTTTTTTGATGCTTGTTGTTGGGTTTAATTGGACAACAAAGGCTTAACCTTTGTTGTTATTTATGGATCTTGTTTGGTATGTGAAAACTTTTGTCTTAAAACTCCGTCTTCAATATTCAAAATATAGAGGGGTCATGCCTAAATTTTGATTTTTTTTAGTAAAACTTGGTTTACTTGCCTTATAAGACTATCATCTTTGTTGGTAATGTGGTATATTGTCTTAAAACGAAACAAATTTCGTCTTAAAATTGAGAAAATTTCCGAGGTTTTCGTAAGTACCCATGAACAAATTCTAAATTATGTCTTAAATATGGTTCAAGTATGTTGCTAGGCTATAAATTTAATGATTGTTGTTATACCATGGTGTAAACTAAGAAGTTTTCATCCTAAAAATATGATCAATTT
This sequence comes from Silene latifolia, assembly GCF_048544455.1. Taxonomy (NCBI): domain Eukaryota; kingdom Viridiplantae; phylum Streptophyta; class Magnoliopsida; order Caryophyllales; family Caryophyllaceae; genus Silene; species Silene latifolia. Next base: position 9,710 of record NW_027413627.1, read on the forward strand.
CTCAAAAATTTTGTACTAGCCATGTCAAAAATTTTGAATTTTATGCTCACTACATGTTTTACTTACTCATGGTTACCTTAAATCTCAAATAATGGTACTTGGGGGAGCTTTATGTCGAAATTTTTTCCGTCTTAAAGGTTGACAAATTCCCCGAAAATGTTTTGACAAGTATACCTAAGCTTTGATTTTACGCTTGTAATGTACTTCATTTACTCCTTATTATCCTAATCTTTGATTATAATGCTTTGTGAAGTCACACATAAGAGATTTATCCGCCTTAAATTTTTCGAAAATGGGTGGTATACCTACCCGGATTTTGAGTTTTCCAAGTTAGGTTTTATCCTAATTGATTCTTAATGTTTTGAACTTGACTTATAGTGACATGTGACATCTTATGTCGGATTATTCCGTATTAAAGTTTTCAAGAAGTTTGAGACAAATGACCTTTATGTTAAAGTTTTCATATAACAATTCGCATTTGAGTCAAGTTTGTGTAAAATTGCATAATAAGGAAGAGCATTTTACAAAGTTAGTAAAGTTGCTAGAGTTGATGATATTTCAAGTGTGCTATTAAGACAAGTTGCGATTTCATTAAAATACAAAGGAAGTCATGCCGTAATTTCTTTAATCCCATTTTTGGGTTAACTAAACTCCTTCTCGATGACAAGCTCGTGTCAAGGGTTTATTTTCAAGTGTTGGTCGTTGATTTAAAGCACTAAGGAAAACTTCTATCCGTCCCAAGTCATTGATTCTTACCTCTTCCGTATCCATTCCGGATTGTCTTAATTCTCACCACTCCTATTCGGAATTTGACATGCGAAATGGATAATGTGGCGTGTCAAGGCTATCACGGAACGCGAGGAGCAATCAAGCAAGAAATGTTCACCAAGAGCCGGTGGTGCCTCCAGGGGTTTAACCCTCGGGATTTCCGGGCATAGAGTTTGTGTATGAGCCTAATAGAATGATTTTCTCACCCTAACCCCTAGGCATATGTCTCGTACGAGATGCGTGGAATTGGGTATAGTCATTAAGTTTGGGAATTGGAAACACTAGGAAGGTATGTGACCTATTCAAAGCTTTGAGTTGAGTGAGTCGATCATGAGAGACAACCTATAAATGATGATTGGAGTGCGACCAAGGTTGGATATTTAGCGGTTGTTGGGACTCATAGTTAGCAAACGGAATTTAAAGGACATGTGAGAGTGACCTTATTGAGTATGACTCGAGTAATTTGGGATATCATATGTTTGAGTTGGGATTTATGGAATGATGAGATAATAGTGAGGTACCAAGAGTGAAAACAAAGTGATGACACAAGTTGGTAAAAGTTTCGGAAGGTGTGAGATTCGACTTGAGGAATGGTATGAATCGAATAAATAGTGACAAAGGTTTAGAAACCGGAAAATAAGAGGGAATACTAGAACGAGAGATGAGTTTGAGGTTTGAAAGTTTTGTAATCCAACATTCGATAAGGAATTGTTACAAGTTTTAAGGGAACCCTTGTGAAGAGGTCGCGTTGACGGCCGTGACATACGAGGGATGAGTTTGAATGTTAATAATTGAGATATATGATGGTGGACTTAGTATTACCAAGCTCGATTTTCGCGGTTATGAGAGTGAGAGTGTAACACCCCTAATTTCCGTAATATAATTCTATAATTTTATTTTCCCATATTTCATATTTGATTTTCGGGAAAATATTCGTCTTTTGCGTATTCGGCTCGTTGGGCTCGAATTTCTCTAAAGACCCACTCCCCCTTGGGTTTTCATGTGTGGTTTGGTGAAGGATGGGTGGTTTTGGGCCCAGATTTGATATAAACTCATGACATCTTCTATATATATGAGAGCTAACCTAAACCCTTGCTTTTCTTTTCTCATAATTCTCAAAACCCCAAACCTAATTTCTCTCCTCTCTTCTCTCCCTTGTGCAGTGTGCCTCCACCCTTTCTAGGGTTTCGTGCCGCGCCTCTTTCCTCATCCCTTCATCATCTTTCGTGCTTAGATCGATCCTACTTCTTGGATTTATCTATCTTCTTCGTATGTTTTTATGTTTCGCGTAGTTTTTATAGTTTTATAGTTTTCTATATAGATAGATATATATATATATATATATATATATATATATATATATATATATATATATATATATATATATAGTTAGTATATTTATTAGATTCATTATCTTTGGCACATGGATGATTCAATGAAGGCGTGGAGACTGCACCTGGAGAAGACGTTTATATCGTTGAAGACGATCTCTAGGGTTTATTCGCTAATAATGTAACTAGGTGTTTTCTTTTAATTGTGTTTATGCCAATTGATGTAATTAATATGATTGATTTGTATGGTTAGTACATGTTTTGATTGTTTATTATCATGTTAATTATGTTTCGCATGTTTGTATATGATTTAATGTTTTAATTATGTATCGTATATTGTTTACATGTTTATTATGGGTGTTGTAACACCCCTTATTTTATTAAGTTGGATAAAATTCTTTTAATTGCTATTTTGAATTTAATTACATCATTTAACGATTTATATATATATGCTTAGCTAATTAATTAATTTCATCATAATTCGATACGTTAATTTTAATAATCATTAATAAGTTTATTTCAAGTTAGTTCGAGTTTATTTATTTAATAATTTCCGTTTCTTTACGAGTCCTTATGAAAGTTGTTTTAAGTGAACCCGAGATGGATTTTGGGAACAAAACCGTCCAATTAGCTATTTTGAGCTTATTTCACTAAAATAGCAATTTTTATTAATATCCGTTAGTTTTGTAAAAATCTCTAATAATTCCGACTCGAGCTAATTTCGTATTATTTTAGTTAACTAGCTGAGTTTATTTTATTTTCATTCATTAAATTTATTTATTATTGAGTATGTTTTATCTCGAAAAACTTTACTAAAATCGCTTCTATTTAACTCGAGACGATTTTAAAAACGAGCGAAATTACTTAATGATGAAGAGTAATTTTGGGTTTTAGAAGCTTTCTCAAGTTTATTGCTTATCTCTTTGCTAGTTTAAGGTAACTATTCCGAGTTACTCGACGAATTAATGTCACATTAGTAGTTAATGTTGTGCTTGTTGTTTGTTAAGTGTTTAGGTGATTGATAATGTGTTACTTTCGTTTTTCACATGATAGACATTGGAAATAGCATGAGAATAATATTGCGATAAAATTTGTGATTTGGGTCAAAGTAGGCAAGACTCGAAAGTGGGCAGATTGACCGAACGAGTTTGGTCAAACTAGGTTTAAACCAATCGACCTCGATTTGACCGATGACCCGTCATGGACTCGGGTCGAGGGTTTGTCTTTGAGGTGAGATTGGATGTTTTATGTTATGCCTTGATATTTGTAATTATCATTTCACATGTTGGTTGTTGGATGAATTGGTTGCGTTATACTTGAGTCTTCTTGTCTTGTTGCCATTTTAGCTTGTTCTCATGAATTATGAGATTAACGGTTATTGGAGTTTGGATTATTATTGATATTGAGGATATTGTTGGATTGTCTGCTGAATAGACATTTATATAGCCTTTCACATGATAGAATGTTAGCATTTATGTTGGTAAGTTGGACTCTTTGCCCTCTTATGGTTAAGTGGGTGTCCTATTTGTCTTGTGTGGTGTGGGCTAAAATATTCAAGCTGGGACCTAGATTGGTTTTATTTAGGTCCTAGGTGAGTATTTCGGCCTTCATCATAGATAGGTCATTATAGTCTTTGACGAGTGTATGTTCACCGTTTTAATAGCCTCCGTGTTCCCGACTTGGTGGGTTTATATCCAAGTTGGGGCATGACCTCGTTACTTATTTTGAGAGTAAGTGGTCAGCTTAAGACTAGCCAACCCTTTGGTGGACTCCTTAGGGTACTCACTTTGTTTTAGAAAAATTGTGGGTCTTGGGTGCGGTGGTGTGTATCCGCATGTCTAGGTATGCTTGTGATTTTAGGCTAGGGTTGTGTTGTGTCTTGGCCATGTTTTATTAATATTAACCGCTGAGCCAAGATACCGGTTCGATTACCTTCCCTACCTCGTGGTATAGACTCGAGTTACAGAGTGACTATTGACGGTGCTAAGAACTTATGCCTGTCTTTGATATATTGCCCTTTCTTGTTTGATGATTCTATGAATCATAGAAGGTGAGATGCAAGCCGGCTATGGTTGATAGAGTTTGGATTCCTGGATGTTATGTGATTCACATGATAGTGTAGTATGAGTCGGTCTAGTATTCACATGCTAGGACTATGTGTTGTTATATTGTTGTTCACATGATAAGCACGATTGTCTAGCATCTATATGCTAAGGCTATGTGTCATTCATATTCATATTCTTATGTTTACATGTTATATTAATTATGACATTTCGTGGCTGGGAGAACTCGGAGTTACTCCCCACTGACTGTGGCTTTCGTATTTGTATAAAATGCGAATGACAGGTAGGTGATGCATATATGGGGTACATGGACGAGCTAGCGAGCAAAGTAACCTTGGGACCTAGACTGGTTTTATTTCATTGTGACCCTTAAACCCTTTTTATGTCACATATATTTTAGGGACATATGTCTCCCTTTCTCATATTTGGTTTGTATAACTTTGTTTCGCGACTTTAGCGATGTTTCATTCATGAGATTTATTTTGGACCTTGCATGTTTGACACCTTCCCTTTTGGATATCTTTATAACAGGTTCAGGTTTTAAAAATTACAGGTTTTTACCCAATTGAACCTATTACAAACATATCCTGTCAGTTTTTCTGTAGAATTACGTGTTTACTTTTCCGCAATAATGAGGGTGTCACAGTTGGTATCAGAGCATATTTGCTCCCGACGCACGTTTGTGCACCCTACTATAAATAACTTGACCTTAAAATAATAAACTTGAGAGATGGGTAAGATGGGTAGACTTAGGACCTTATGTTGTAGTCTCTTTGTGTTTGCTCTTTGTTAGGTACTAACCTGTTTGTTGATTGTCATTTAATAATTGTTGCGTTCTTGGATCAATGACCGTGAGCTTATCTATAGCTAATGGAGTTATTACCCTTATTATAAAAAAAAAAAAAAAAAAAAAAAAAAAAAAAAAAAAACTAAAGGTTTTGAAATTTTTTTAATGTTTTTCACTGGTTTTAACGTCAATTAGTGTTAAAGCTTGTTATTGGAGACGTCTGATAATTAGTTTTATCATTTGTTGGTGTAAAAATATATTTTTATGTCTTTGAAATTGGAATATTGATGTTCTTGAGTGATCGCCAAGAGTATCTCCGTTCCATTGAAAGGACACTTATATTTTACGAAGATCAAGATTTAGTGCCTTTTGCTGAGGATTGAAGATTTGTTCAACCTTTGAAGAATGCTTCTGCTTCCTTGAAGATGTTTCTCGTTCTTTTTGTATCTCGCCTTATTCTTAATCTCTTGGTGCTTATCCTTCTTCTAAACTCTTTATTCTTCTTCCTAGGAAGTTACATTTGTATCCTCCCAACTTGTCCTTTCACCCTTGCTAATCCTCCCTTAACGCCTTTTAGATAGTTCTCTTTCTTTTGTGGGGTGTTAACCTTGGTTGGATAATTTGGCTTGTGGAGTTGTTTCTGGTTGACCTATAACCCCGGTTTTGAGAAGTTGTGATATTGGAAGGACTTAGGTAATGTGGTGAGACGTACTTGGGGATTCTTATACCTAACCCTTGGTAATGTGAGTATAAGTGATAGGTGGAAGAAGTATCTAACCGATTTATCACCTCTTAAGCGAGCGTATTATTTTACCTTGACCCTTGTTTGAGATTTGGTCGTTTTGTCATGAAGGTACAATACCCTAATAGGCGTGACCTTGTTAGAGAGAACCTTAAGTTTTAGGAAGCGTATGGTTTAAGCCTTAAAATCCTCTTTCATACCTTTAATCGTTTTCCTCCCTTTCGTTCATACCTTGGTTGGATTTGATTCTTAGGTATAAAAGTTTACTCGTTATTTCCTTGTCTTGAATACCTCTTTAATTCTAATATCTCTTACTGGTTGTTAACTAGTTATCTTTATGATTCGACTCTTTTAGTCTCACACCCTGACATGTTGCTTAAGTTTCCTTGTTGTCTAATTTCCCTTTCTCCTTGATCATGAGCGTTACCGTTCATACCTCCTTTCCTCGCTTCATCTTGCTCCTCCTTTAAGTTTGACATTCGTATCTTGTGAAACTCTATCTTTGACATCCTTGTAATTTTGACTTCTTTATCATGATTTTAATCGCTAAACCCGAGATTTCTTTAAATTTTATCCAATTTCTGTTAACTTTGATCTATTTATGACTTCTTTGTCAAAGTTTAATGTTACGTTTTCAGGGATTTGACCCCCATTTTGGTTTAAAAGTGAAACCTTTATTTCTATTTTGGCTTTTTGCAAAAGAAAATTTGAGTAGATTACCTTTCTCTTATTTTGATTTTAACGTTGATCGGATGTTAGAACTAGTTATTGGAAACGTTTGATAACTTGTTCTACGCTTGTCGGCGAATGATTTTTGTTTTAAATCTGTCTTTGACTTGGAAAGTTAGCGTTCTTGTGTGCACGACAAGAGCAATTCCGTTCCATGAATGAGACTTATATTTTTGAAAACTCTTCATTAATGTTTTTGAAGGTATTTTGATTTTTGATTTATACAAATAATTTGCCTTTTGACCTTATCTTTGATTTGGAATGTGATGTTCTTGAATACGTAACGAGAACACTTTCGTTCCCTTGATGAGAATCTGGTTCTGTCGGAAAATTTTATTTGAAACTTTTGAAAGAATTTTGATTCTTACGATAAATAACCTTTAAAATGTTTTGGTTACCGATTCCAATTTCAGTTTTATTTTCATAACCTTCCATTTATACTTTCAAGTTTCGAGGACGAAACTTTTTAAAAGATGGGGTGATTGTAACACCCCTTATTTTATTAAGTTGGATAAAATTCTTTTAATTGCTATTTTGAATTTAATTACATCATTTAACGATTTATATATATATGCTTAGCTAATTAATTAATTTCATCATAATTCGATACGTTAATTTTAATAATCATTAATAAGTTTATTTAAAGTTAGTTCGAGTTTATTTATTTAATAATTTCCGTTTCTTTACGAGTCCTTATGAAAGTTGTTTTAAGTGAACCCGAGATGGATTTTGGGAACAAAACCGTCCAATTAGCTATTTTGAGCTTATTTCACTAAAATAGCAATTTTTATTAATATCCGTTAGTTTTGTAAAAATCTCTAATAATTCCGACTCGAGCTAATTTCGTATTATTTTAGTTAACTAGCTGAGTTTATTTTATTTTCATTCATTAAATTTATTTATTATTGAGTATGTTTTATCTCGAAAAACTTTACTAAAATCGCTTCTATTTAACTCGAGACGATTTTAAAAACGAGCGAAATTACTTAATGATGAAGAGTAATTTTGGGTTTTAGAAGCTTTCTCAAGTTTATTGCTTATCTCTTTGCTAGTTTAAGGTAACTATTCCGAGTTACTCGACGAATTAATGTCACATTAGTAGTTAATGTTGTGCTTGTTGTTTGTTAAGTGTTTAGGTGATTGATAATGTGTTACTTTCGCTTTTCACATGATAGACATTGGAAATAGCATGAGAATAATATTGCGATAAAATTTGTGATTTGGGTCAAAGTAGGCAAGACTCTGAGCTGGGCCAGATTGACCGAACGAGTTTGGTCAAACTAGGTTTAAACCAGTCAGCCTCGATTTGACCGATGACCCGTCGCGGGACTCGGGTCGAGGGTTTGTCTTTGAGGTGAGATTGGATGTTTTATGTTATGCCTTGATATTTGTAATTATCATTTCACATGTTGGTTGTTGGATGAATTGGTTGCGTTATACTTGAGTCTTCTTGTCTTGTTGCCATTTTAGCTTGTTCTCATGAATTATGAGATTAACGGTTAGCTGGAGTTTGGATTATTATTGATATTGAGGATATTGTTGGATTGTCTGCTGAATAGACATTTATATAGCCTTTCACATGATAGAATGTTAGCATTTATGTTGGTAAGTTGGACTCTTTGCCCTCTTATGGTTAAGTGGGTGTCCTATTTGTCTTGTGTGGTGTGGGCTAAAATATTCAAGCTGGGACCTAGATTGGTTTTATTTAGGTCCTAGGTGAGTATTTCGGCCTTCATCATAGATAGGTCATTATAGTCTTTGACGAGTGTATGTTCACCGTTTAATAGCCTCTGTGTTTCGACTTGGTGGGTTTATATCCAAGTTGGGGCATGACCTCGTTACTTATTTTGAGAGTAAGTGGTCAGCTTAAGACTAGCCAACCCTTTGGTGGACTCCTTAGGGTACTCACTTTGTTTTAGAAAAATTGTGGGTCTTGGGTGCGGTGGTGTGTATCCGCATGTCTAGGTCTGCGCAGATTTTAGGCTAGGGTTGTGTTGTGTCTTGGCCATGTTTTATTAATATTAACCGCTGAGCCAAGATACCGGTTCGATTACCTTCCCTACCTCGTGGTATAGACTCGAGTTACAGAGTGACTATTGACGGTGCTAAGAACTTATGCCTGTCTTTGATATATTGCCCTTTCTTGTTTGATGATTCTATGAATCATAGAAGGTGAGATGCAAGCCGGCTATGGTTGATAGAGTTTGGATTCCTGGATGTTATGTGATTCACATGATAGTGTAGTATGAGTCGGTCTAGTATTCACATGCTAGGACTATGTGTTGTTATATTGTTGTTCACATGATAAGCACGATTGTCTAGCATCTATATGCTAAGGCTATGTGTCATTCATATTCATATTCTTATGTTTACATGTTATATTAATTATGACATTTCGTGGCTGGGAGAACTCGGAGTTACTCCCCACGATCGTGGCTTTCGTATTTGTATAAAATGCGAATGACAGTAGGTGATGCATATATGGGGTACATGGACGAGCTAGCGAGCAAAGTAACCTTGGGACCTAGACTGGTTTTATTTCATTGTGACCCTTAAACCCTTTTTTATGTCACATACATTTTAGGGACATATGTCTCCCTTTCTCATGTTTGGTTTGTATAACTTTGTTTCGCGACTTTAGCGATGTTTCATTCATGAGATTTATTTTGGACCTTGCATGTTTGACACCTTCCCTTTTGGATATCTTTATAACAGTTCGGGTTTTAAAAATTACGAGGTTTTTACCCAATTGAACCTATTACAAACATATCCCTGTCGATTTTTCCGTAGAATTACGTG
>NW_027413628.1:0-18843 GCF_048544455.1 Silene latifolia
TTTGAATGGCATGAAAGAAATTTAATTTTTCAAAACATTAGGAGTTTGTAATAAAAACGGTTACTAAAAAAAAACCGTTGTGAATATCTTTCACAACGGTTAATAAAAATAACACCGTTGTGAATGACTTTCACAAATACCCGCGCATAATATTCAATAACAGGTTTTAAACGAAGAACCGTTGTTAAAAGTCTTCACAATTTTGGAGGTAAAATTACAACAACGGGTATTAAACTAAGAACCGTTGTTACTAAAAATTTCAACAACGGGTATGTAGCATAAACCCGTTGTCAAAAGACTTCACAATTTTGGAGGGAAAGTTACAACAACGGTTATACATTATATGACAACCGTTGTTATATTATTCCCTCCAAATTTTTGAAACACTTTCCACAACGGAGAACACCCAACAACAACGGCTTTTAACCGTGGTTAATACTTTAGACAACGGTTTCATTAAATAACCAAACCGTTGTAAATACCTTCTACAACGGCCGCTTTAACAACGTCCGCTTTTTGTTTTTACAACGGTTTTTACCCGTTGTTATAGCCTGTATCTGTAGTAGTGTGAACTAAAGCGGTGAACTACGATAATTCTAATTGACACGGTCGATAAACTCGATTAAAAGATGATGCATATTTTAGTTATGGCGATTTAGCGATGCATGCGACATATAAATAAAATGCAAAGCATAAAATAAATCCTAGTATGGCCTTCCTAAAATAGAAAATCTAATTAACTATTACATATTCGGAAACCAACTCCATTGGTCCCTTGAACTTCGGTTTTGGCACGCATCTCGAGGTAACACCGTCTTTATGTATCGCCTTCTTGAGTGACACCGTCTTCAAGGAACTCCGGAATAAATAAAATTACATAACAAATTACATAATTTCCTATTATACATTTGTAATTAAAATAAAATAAATCTATTAAATTACAAAACGGTGACACGGGATCACAATAAATTACAACCGAATCGATATTCCCATACATTTCGGGTAATACCAATTAAAAACTAAGGCCATACTAAGTAAAAATTACATAATTCTAAAAATTACATAAAATAAAATTATGACATCATAAATAAAATGCAGCATTATAATATGTATAAACATGCCCAATTTTATGCTAAATCGCCTTTAAGGAGCCAATATCGTATATTTAAACGGCTTTTACGGATTTGCGTGATTCAACCTTTTAAAATCACAATAAATTACATAAAATCATATTTATGCACAAGTTAATTACCCTAACCTTCTTAGGACTCAAAATTAGTCTCCACTAACTATTTGACTATAATTAACTTATATTTCTTAAAATTGTTCATTAGAGGACTTAAAATTACAATAAAAAGCTATAAACTTCAAATAAATCACAAAAATTTCAAATAAATTCAAAATTTTAAACTCTTGAACATTCTGGAAAAATACCATGACACTCATATTGTTCAAAAAACTTAGGTCAAAATTTCGTAAAATTATCGGAAAAACTATGTTGCGGTTTATCGGATTTATCAATAATAATCATAAAAACATGAGAAAAAATATATTCATCAACTTTTCAATTTTAGATCTGAAAAAGATAATAAAATGAAACATGTGACGTTTTTCCTTAGTCATGAAGTATGTTTTAGCAATTATTCACTAATTAAGTCACTATTTATGCTATTTTTCATCAAAAACTCATAAATCATCCATAAAGACTTCAATATAGCCTATTATTTTACATACATCTTTTAAAATTTCATGTGACAACATACTAAATTTCTATGACCAGATTCGAAATTTATCTCATATTAACCTATTTTTCATCTAAATCCGATTTTTATCATGAAAAATCCATATTTCGAGCAAAGAACTCCAAACATTATGAAAATTTACAGGTCATCTTAAAATAATATATGTGAAAACATATCCAAAACCCACTGGAAAATTCGAAGTTTAGCTAATTTTAGTCCGAAAATGACATTTTAATCATAAAATTACATTTTTAATGCCATTATTATATATGTTGAAGAATAAAAATCCATAAATTAACCAAAATATCCTAAATACATTTTAGGATCATAAAATTTAACATGCATAATTTATTTCGTGATATATCATAATAACACAAATTTACAAGTTTTATATGTTAATCGTATAACTCGGAAAAACTATAACCGATTTGCATGCAAACAACCAAGGCACTTGATACCGCTTGTTAGAAATCTTTATCTCAATACTTGACATATTCATATATGTGATGATTTAATTTAGTCATAAAATTAAATACAAATCTTATGCATGCAAACAATAAAAGAATACGGAAGAAATCATCATTCTTACATAGGTATTTCGGATCAAAAGGGCACAAGAGAGTTCTCCTACTCACTTGTTCTTGAGCTCTCCTAAAATGGATGAACAAAGGATTCAAGAATAAAATCCCTCCCAAGGAATAATACCCAATATATTCTCTTAATAAATTAATATTATTATTACTAGAACAATATTAATTTAAAATAAAATTGACCCAAAATTCTTATTTTGTTCTCTTATTTCGGTTAAGAGAGGAGAAGGAGGAAGAAAATTTTTTATCACTCTAAAACTCTTATTTTAGATTGTTGAATGAATGAATGAATCACTAGTTTGCATGTAGTGAATATTAGGTAGAAAAATGAGTAAAAGACCCTTGGCCTTTTGTCAAGGGAAACCGGGTAGGAGGGGGAGGGAATGGCCAATGCATGCACAAGGTTGTCTTCACAAGAGCAAGTAGGTATGCATGGCTAGTATTAGGCTAATATGATTATGTTTACCACTAACATAATTAACATAATATATACCTAATACTCCCCATTATTTCGGTCCATTTAGTGTAAAATGGAAAATCCATTTTACACATTATTTTGTCAATTTGTCACATGTAACATGTCATGTAAAAATGTTATGTATTTTTAACATATTAAAAATCAACGCATTAATAAAATACGTCATATACAAAATTGACTTAGTAATTCATAATTACTTGTACAAAAATATTTTACCAATTATAAATCACAACAACTTGTATTTATAATAATTTATTCATTCAAATACAATTGTTTCCTTAAACAATAATTTCATCTAAGTAATAAAACAATTCGATCACTTAGACCGTATCTTATTTAATCGAATTATAATGAGATACGTAAATATTACTTCCAAAATCGTAAGTCAATTTTAAGTAATTTAATTAACCCGTATCGTCATACGATCAATTAAATGATCAATTAAGAGTATAATCCTTTAGGTATGACCTAAGGGGATCAACTGATCACCACCGTCGCACGACAGTAATGTCAAACTCTAGTCAGCCAATCATTACCGATATGTGTGGACCAGGTTGACAAGAAATATTACTTCCCAATTGCATTCTTTGAAATGAGACTTAAACATGTGATCATCATGATCGGCGAGTTGTGATCGCATTATTGTCGGAGGACACATATTCCAACACTATGTCCGTCACATCCTTTTCCTGCACCAAATTTATAACTTCCGGCACCTCGTCATCCTTTAATGACGACTCCCCGAGCACGATGCACGGGCCGGGTACAGGTACCTCTCTAGATCTTTGATTTTCTGCTACGGATTGTTCAGCTGCGCGCTCTGCTTCACTAAGCTCAGCAGACGAAAAAATGAACTGAGTTACATGGGGGACATATTCCATGGACTTAGCCTCCACAATTACATTCTCCGCTTTTTCAGAGTCCACGTTAACAGGCCCCATTAAAATTACAGATTTTGGGTCCACTTGTACAACCTCGTCTAATTGCGTACTAGAATATATGGTACTTATCCATTATTGGTCCATATCATCGTTACGCTCCCCAGTCTGGTCGATATCCTTATCCAGCACGACATTCGTAACTTCCGTCACATCATCACCCGTTCCCGACAACTCAGCAGACACGTTCAAAGGGGCTGGCCTGGTGTAGGTACCTCTCTAGTTCCTTGCTCTTCTGCTACCGGCTAATCAACTACGCGCTTTGCTTCAATAAACCCAGCAGTCGAAAATAAGAACCGAGTTAGAGGGGGATCAGCTTCCGTGGAATTAGCCTCCTCAATTTCCTTCTCCGCTATCTCCAGCTCCCCACCAACAGGCCCCTTCGTAATTACGGACGGCTCTTGTTCCTTTTGAGCCAGAGACATCTCATAGAACTTCTTCTCAGCTACATCAACCTCTTCTTTTGTATAATACTCTTCAAGAGTTTCACGGTCAAATAACGGTGGTGCCTGTGAAACTGGTTCTCCAACGTCCACCGACTTTTCAACTACTTTTCGCTTTTTGTAAATGACACGAATTTCCCGAGTATTAACAAAGTCCAAATTGTTATCTTTACTCTCATCCTCTCTGTTATCATCTTCCTTAAATTCAGTCGTGTTGTAAAATTGCACCGCCTCCATAATCTGATTTGTAGACACTTCGCGTGCTAAATCACTGTCTGGTTCATCACATTCAAGTGTAGCGACTATCATGCCTTCCAAGTCTCTACCAACATCTACATGAATCTATTCCTCGTGCTCCTCATCCTCATCCTCCACTTCCTCACCATCCTCCTCATCCTCCCCCGCCTCCTCTTCCTCCTCATCACCATCCTCCTTAACCTCCCCCGCTTCCTCTTCCTCCTCATCGCGCTCCTCCTCACTCTCCTCCTCGTCTCCCTCATCATCCATCTCCTCATCCTCCTCCTGATCCCCTGAACTGACTGTTCCTGACCCACCTTGTTGTATCACAGGCGCTGATTTCACAGAATCGTTTATTCGTTTAGCTATCTCTTCCGTTTACACAACATATTCCTTCATCTTTTGGCTTTGAAAGAATGTTTGGGTGCATTGTGTAGCGACGAGGTCACTTGAATAATTAAGATCTCTTGTTAACCTTTTGAGCGTCATGGTTTCATCTGCATACCATGAATAGAAGACGGTAGCATTCCTCTGTAACTTCAAATAAAGCTCATGGACATCCTACACTCAAAAAGAGAACAAAAAAGGTACAGATAAATTAAAACTGTAATAGACAAATAGTGTAACTTTAACAAAAAAAATTGCACTTCTAGTGCAGAAAAGTGTAATTACAACACTCCTAAAAAGTGTAACTCTAACGCAATCAATTGTAATTGTAGTGAAGAAAAGTGTAACTTTAACCACAAAAATTGTAATTTTAATGAAAGAAAGAGTAACTTTAAATAATAAGTGTAATTATAATTGACAAATGACCAAAGAACACTTACATCAACAGCCCGAGCTTTCAACTCCTCATCATCTTCAACACCGAATGGGGGTTCAATCTCGAGGAACTTCTTCTTCTGGAATGTGGAAGCCAGCTGTTTTGCCGCATCCGTGACCACATTGCCAATGGCCAAAACTTTGTTATCTGTGGGCATACCACCAATGCTTAGCACTTCCTTTTCCAGGCATCGAGGATACTTGACCAAGGACAAAGTTTGGCGACCCAAACGATTATTGTCTAGCTCACCATGTAACCTTGCAGAAAGCGTTTTCCGATCCCAGTGCTTAATGAGAGGGAGGTCGTGGGGACAGCTCTGACCACGAAAATCATAACGTTGAAAATAAGTAATCATTAAGAAAGGGATACAGCCAAGCATGAACAATTTATTTCACCAACAGCTGTCGCGGTCTTAGCAATGTTTTCTAGAACATAACTACACCAATCATACTGCGAAATAGCCTTCACATCTTAAACGACTTTCAGAAGCTTGAAGTCAATCCCGCTGTATGAAGTTTGAGTAAGGAATGATAACATGGTGAGCCGAACAAACTGCGCAAAATTGAGGACCTCCATCTTTGTATTTTTTTAAAGATATCTTTGAAGACAATTCCTAAATTTACCAATCGTTACCCCCTTTAACATTGTACGCTTTCAACCATTTGTCATTCAAACGCTTGTTCTCCGGCGCTTGAGAATCCTTTTGGCGGCCCGTAGGTACTATTTCAATGGTTTTAGGGCCAAGCGGTAACATGAAATAGTCATATATGTCATGCTTCATGACCATGAACGCTTTCCGTTTAGACGCCCGAAAAACATACGACTCCTCGCTAAATGCATTGAGAAAATCTTTAACATAACCCAGCGGATATGATTTGAGCTTAAGCTCCAAAATACCTCCAAAACCAATCCTCCGTAACGCCGCTCGCTGAGCATCATTAACCTTTTCAACCATCTCTACAAGTCGCTTCAAGCAAGACTGACAGACACCTTAGAATTTTTTTCTTGACTTCTTTCGCCTCCTCATGATCTCGCTATCCGGTGAAGAAAACAAAAATTAAATTACAAGGTGAGAGATAGAACTTAAGTAACACAGAAAATAAGCATAATCTAAAAGTCATAGATTAATCGATTACTACAACACAAATAAAGTGTAATTTTAGTGACAAAAGTGTAATTTTAGTTAACAAAAGTGTAATTTTAATCGACAAAAGTGTAATTTTAGCCGACAAAAATGTAATTTTAATCGGCAAAAGTGTAATTTTAGCTGATAAAAGTGAAATTTTAACAGACAAAAGTGTAATTTTAACATACAAAAGTGTAACTTTAACAGACAAAAGTGTAATTTTAAGCAACAAAAGTGTAACTTAAACATGTTGTAACAAGTGTAACTGTAACATGAAGAAAGTGTAACTTTAACAGACAAAAGTGTAATTTTAGCTAACAAAAGTGTAACTTCAACATGTTATAACAAGTGTAATGTAATGTAAGAAAGTGTAATTTTACGAGACAAAAAGTGTAATTTTAGCTAACAAAAGTGTAACTTCAACATGTTATAACAAGTGTAACTGTAACAGAAAAAAATGTGACTTTAACACACAAAAGTGTAATTTTAGTTAACAAAAGTGTAACTTCAACACTTAAAAGTGTAATTTTAGAAGAATAAGTGTAACATCACGGGTTACAGTTATAAAGTAATAAAGACCAGTCAATTCTTCTGACATCATCAACTAAACCAATAATAATGAACCTAAACTGAGAAAAACTGATATTCATAATGTATAAATTTGCAATGAAACTAATATTAATAGAATTAAATTTAAAATGTATCAAAATTGGAAAAATGGCTATAAACATAACAATAATACAATAAAATAGTAATCTGGGTATGTAAATGTGCTAAAATATCTGCGTAATCTGAATTAATATGAACATAACAATCAAAATACTGTAAGTCAATACAGTAATTCAATAAAATAGTACAACAACAATGGTCAATACATAACAATGGCCAATAAAGTAAATTGCAAATGGATAAATTATATAAAATGGATAATCAAAGTAAATGATGAAAAAAAAATCATAAAACTCTAAAAAGCAAAAAAAGATTATCTTTATAACCTAAAAAAAAGTAATGTGAATGGACGAAAATGGCGAGTTGCAAGTGAGTGAAGAAAATGGAGAAGAACCGATACTCAGGTAACAAAAATGCGATAGAGTGAGGAGATTTTGAGAGAAGTTTATTTTTGAGACGGTTGATTATTATTGGGGTTTAATTTAGAGAGGATTTTATTTTGAATAATTGAGTGAAATAAGAAAGAAGGGGGAAGACAATGGGACGTGTATGATAGTTGATTGACAACCTGCATGCATGCTCATGACCTATGAAAGGTAGGATGAGAGAGGTAATTACAATAGCTATTAGAATAATATTATTAGTTACTTTTTACTTTTCATCTAAGCCATTCATATGCAAGATCTAAGGGTACACACCTCACACTTAGTACAAGGACTTAGTTGATCCTAATACTATATATATGTAAAGAGAGTGTGTGTGAAGTTCAAATGAGTCTCATATATTATTTGAGTTCCTAAGTCCATGCTAGTGCTCTTGGATCATCCAATATGGATGGTTGGGATTGAAACCAAAAAATACCATTAACATTAATTTATCACTCTCTCTCCTACTCACATTAATTAATCATTAACAACATAATTAAACACTAATTAACTATATACATTTTTTCCACTCACCCACTTCTCTCTCATCTCACACATTTTACTACACTCCTCTCTCAAAAACCTGAATAAATCAAAAACCCAAAAAATGCAAATAAATCATAAACCCAAAAAATCCAAATAAATCAAAAAACCAAAACCCAAATAAATCAAAAACTCCAAAACCTAAATAAATTACTCAATTTTCACTTCCTCCACTCACCACCACCGTCCACCACCTACCACCGCCACCCTCACCATCACCACCTTAAGACCACCGTCGCCCACCACCAAGTTTTTTTTTTTCAAATTTCGTTTTTTTCTAGATTTAGTGTTATAATGAAGTACATTTTTTTGGGTTGATTTTTTTGGCGGTGGTTGTGTTGTCTTTTTTTTTTTTTTTTTTTTTTTTTTTTTTTTTTTCTACAATGTTCTTTAAATTTGTACCTTTTTTTTACTAGATCTATACATGAAGACGAGGAAGATTTAAATTTTAGATCTAGTTTTTTAAAATGAAATTGTGATTTTTGTTTTAGATTTATTTTTTGAATGAAATTATGAGTTAATTATATTTTAGTTTTTAGATTTAGTTATGAGAAAGTTAGATCTAGTTTTGAAAAGTTAAACTTAGATTATTTTTATCGTCTTTTTATTAGTTGATTTTAATCTTCTAGTAAAGTTACAGTTCAGTTACACTTATATCTATTAAAGTTACACTTATCTCTATTAAAGTTACACTTATATCATTTTTTTTTAAAATTAGTACCTGTTTTTAGTAGATCTACACATGAATATGAGAAAAAACTATTATTAATTTTGTTTTTTTGTTATTGTTGTTGTTATTGATGTTGTTGGTGGTGATATAATTTGTTGTTATTATTGGTTTATTCAAATTTGTTTATTCAAAGCTAGTAAAAGTTGTTGAGTTAAAGATACACTTATCTCTGTGGAATAAAGTTACACTTATCTTCATTAAAGTTACATTTATCTCAATTAAAATTACAATTATCTGTATGGACTAAAGTTACACTTATATCCATTAAAGTTAAACTTATCTCCATTAAAGTTACATTTATCTGTATGGACTAAAGTTACACTTATCTCCATTAAAATTACACGTATCTCCATTAAAGTTACACTTATCTATATGGACTAAAGTTACATTTGTCTCCATTAAAGTTACACTTATCTCGATTAAAGTTACACTAAAGTTACATTTTTAATATGGACTAAAGTTACACACTCTATGGACTAAAATTACACTCTCAATGAACTAAAGTTATACGATTTTGGACTAAAGTTAGACAAAATTTGGACTAAACTTACACAATTTTTGTAATTCTATCATAACTTATTGTAACAATTTTTGTAATTTTTGACGAATAATATTTCAATTTTTGTAATTTTATCATAACTTATTGTAACTTTAGTCTTTTACGAGTGTAAGGCCCTCTTCTTTTGGACTGAAATTGTCTGAATGAATGAATCAACTTAATGGAGTCGAATCAATCAATCAACTTAACGAAATAATCGAATCAATCGAATCGAATCGAATCAATCAATCGAATCAATGAATCGATCGAATCGATTCAATCGAATCGAATCAATCGAATCTGAAATAATAATAAAAAGATAATAATAATAATCCTAATAATAATAATAATAATAAATATAATAATAAATATTATAATAAAAATAATACCAATAATAATAATAAATATTATTATAATATTATCGATTAATAATAATAATAATATATTAATATAATCTAATAATAATAATCTAATAAGATATATAAAAAGTAAAGTATTAATACAATAATAAATATAGTAATAATAATAATAATAATATATTAGTAATATAAATGATAACATTATTAATAATAATATAATATATTAATAATAATAACTAATAAATAAATAATAATAATAATAATAATATAATAATAATATGTCTAATATAATAAATTATTAACATAATATTATTAAATATAATAATAATAATAATAAATATGTGATTAATAATATTAATAATAATGAGTATATTAATAAAATAATAAATGTTAAATAATAACTTATTAATATAATAATAATAATAAATATGTTATGAATAATATTAATAATAATAAATAAAATAATAAAATAATCAATATAATATAATAATAATAATAATAATAATAATAATAATAATAATAAATGTATTAAATATAAATATAATAATATAAATAATACGAATTAATTATTAATATCTATAATAGTAATATAATAAATATAATAATAATAATAACAACAATAGTAAATACACTAATATAAAAATAATAATGATATCAATAAGAATAATAATAGTAATGTTGAAATAAACTAATATGAATCAATCAATCGAATCGATTCAATCAATCGAATCAATCAATCGAATCAATCGAATCGATTCAATCAATCAATCAATCAATCAATCAATCAATTGAATTGAGCTCAATGAATCAATGGAGCCGAATCGAATCGAATCAACTTATTAGAACTGAAATTAAGTCCAAAAGAAAAGGGCCTAATTCTAGCAAAAAACAAAATAGAAAATTGTAACTTCAATTTTTTAGAAGTGTAACTTTAGTCCATTGAAAGTGTAACTTTAGTCCATTGAGAAAAATGTAACTTTAATAGAGATAAGTGTAACTCTAATAGAGAAAAATGTAACTTTAATTGAGATAAGTATAACTCTAATAGAGAAAAATATAACTTTAACTTAAAAAATCAACAAATTTTAATAGAAGAAAAAATGTTATGAGAATAGTGGTAGATTTGAAATTTAAATGAAAACAACATTTAAATCCAAATCTGAAAAAAATAACATAAAAAAAACACACTAAATACGAAGAAAAAAAATTAGTATAACCAACAACACCACCAACAACTACAAGAAACCAAAAAAAATAAATGTGACTAAAATAATATAAGATCTATTTAGTAGATCTAACAATAAAATAAAAAGATCTCACAAAATATGAACAAGATCTAAGAAAAAAAATATAAACGAAATTTTTAAAAAAAATTGTAACAAAACAAATTTAGAAGGAGAGATATGAAGGAGAAAAAAAAAACACACAAACACCCAAAAAAAACGTACACAAACACCCAGATCTGGGAAGAAAGAAAAAGGGGGAGAAAAACGTAGACAAGCAGTGTCGGGATGGTGGCCGTGGTGGTGGCCGGGTGAGGAAGAGAGGGGTCTTTGGGTTTTATTTTTTCGGGTTTTTGAGAGATTTGAGTTTTAGAGAAGGGGGAAGATTGAAATTGCGTGAGATGAGAAAGAAGTGGTTGTGTGGAAAAGTATATATGTTAGATTAGTGATTAATTAGATGTTGTGATTAATTAGGATGGGTAGAGAGAAGAGATTAAATTAGCTTATTAATCCCCCATTTTTTGTTTTGATCTTAGCCCTCCACCTGCCTCATCCAATGGGTCTAAAGAGGGCTTATGGACTCACATTTAGAAGGGGGACTTACATGATCTTAGCCCTCCATGTCCCATTACTATATATATATGGGTGTCTCGGAGGATGTGTGGATGTTGGAGACGTTAATGGAATTTGAGCATTTGAATATTTGATTGTCTTATTATTGTGTTTATTCTGGATGTTTAGATATTATTACCCAACCATTGGGTTGACCGTGTATTCGTTAAACACTTGTAATGAACCAATAATTAGGGAGCTGAATGACTGACATATACTTGAGTTAGCTGACTTGGGAGCTCATGGGGATGCTAGAGTGTAACACCCCCATCTACCAAGGAGCCTTAACAAGGCCTTCCCTAGCAGATAAGGGCATTACGAACTCGGTTGCCCGAGAAAAGTAATAATCAAATGTCGATAAAAGACAATTATATTAAATTACAAGTAGATATAAACAAAATAAAAGATACAACTCATGACAACTATCAACTAGGTGAAACTATCTCTGCCATGACTCGTGGTAGACTCGTCCCTCCAAGCACCCATCTATGATCCAGACATCAACCTGCCAAGACCGACTGCTCATCATAGTGGATCCTGGCAGACACAACACAAGAAGACAACATAATAACACCACACAAGGTCAGTAACTGAAGGAGCAATACAAAGACAGACACAACAAACACAGTAGCATGCATACACCACCTCCTCCAATAACCCACACACATTTGACAGCCCGAAGGTCCAGTCGTGCCAGATTACCAATCGCAACCAGTAATCTAGACCGCCAGTGGGGGACCGCTGCCGTTCCCACCTACGCCCCCCTCATCTAATCCAAGCGATAACCCATGTTCCTTAATGTGCACATACCCTCTATGGCGGGTTCCACAGAGGGAAAATCAAGGGCGGGAAGCCACACCCACAAGTGACTCCACTCAGCCGAGGACACACCTCGAGAACCACAGACAAACAACCAACAACGAACAACAACAACTAGTCCACACAACCATCACGATACTAAGACAATTATACAATACAATCGACACACTAGACAACCAATAGTACTGAGTAGGAAAACCTACCTTTAACAAACCGCGGCGATTCCGCGCACGACCATAAGACAACAAGCAATCACCATGACCACCTAAAACAACCAGCATAACCATCTATCACTACTACCATAATCGCAACTGAAACCAAGGGAAACAATGATGATGATGATGACAACATACCTATACATAGCATTCCGGCGACAAGACCGCTATCCGACGCAAGCATCCCACTCCCATGGTGTATCCCCTCTCAAAGGCTCCAACAAGATGAAATTAGGTGAAGGAGAAAGGATATGACGGCATCTAAGTTTAGGAGAAAAGGAGAGGAAATGATTCGGGTTTCACGATAACACGATTTATATTTCCCCGCTGAACTCCCGTTACTCGATCGAGTAAGCAACTTACTCGATCGAGTGGCCTCTACTCAATCGAGTGACTGAACTACTCGATCGAGTAGTCTTCTCTAGATCGAGTTACCAGCACTCACAAGGGTTATAACGACACAAGTTTGGCTTGTAAGATTTCCGGAGGTCAAAACAGGTGCCTAAGGTCAGTCAACGGGTCTCTAAAAGGATGGGTATTACAGTCTTCCCCCCTTAAAATTAACTTCGTCCCCGAAGTTCAACTCAACCTCCCCCACGACACAAGGCAAAAAGGAACTAAGGCAACCTACAACTATCCATTCTGATGATACTGTCGTTTTTGTACCAAAAATAAATACCTAAATATACTAACAGAAGCTAGTGATAAGTAGGGTCGATCTCCACAGGGAGGCAAGGTATCTATCTGTAAGTTCGTTTATCTAGGTCACAATGGGGGTTTTGAATTTGGTTTTCTAAACTACTAAAGGTTTAAGGGTAAAAGAAATAAAGTAAGAGTAGTAAAGCGAGAAAAAGTGATAAAAGTGATCAGATAAAAAAGGTATGTCAGGATTTCGGTTCACCGTGGTAGTCTATCGACTCAGCTACAAATAGCCTAGACAATCTACTGTGAGAAGGATATATGAAAGGTCCTTCCGGTCCACTTTCTATCCTAAATTTCCGCTAACTTAACTTCTGTCCTCATTAGGGTAGTCTACTGTTCATAGCAGGTCTGTTCATTCCAATCTTCTGATCCAGGAACGAAATTAACCAGATTAATTTTATTTAGAAGCACGCATTCAACTAAATTGGTGATACAATTAAATTGCTATGGGGACAGATTCTCACAAGTAAACCGTCTAGTCTATTCGCTACATCGTCACAATCCTACCATAGATCCCCTAATCCCGACATGAAAGAGTTTAGTTACTCATATTACTAATGTTGTCAATATTAATAACAATGAGTGGACTAATAATAAAAAGCATGATGAAATAATAATGATTAAGCATAAAAAAATTAGGACAGAAATTAATTAAGAGAAGAACAAGTAATTAAAGTAACAAATAACGAGATTAAGATTAAAAGGAGAAGAGGGATTACAATCTCAAGCAATTCCGGCGTAGAGAACAAACCAAAATCCAAGCAAGAGATCAAGAGAGAAAAGCTATAGTGAAGAGAGATTAAGAGAGAAAAGTTGATTAAGAGAAGTATTAAAAGGTAGAAGAAGAAGTCTCCATTAACCTAGGTACGACTCCCTTATATTGGGAAGTGAAAATTACCAAAACTAAACCTATCACGGGATAAAAATCCCGAGTATAATAGCTAAATACACGATCGAGGACTTTTACATCACTCGATCGAGCAAATCCAAGCTAAAACCTCTCGATCGAGTACTTTAGGTACTCGATCGAACACTTATTAAATAGGCACTACTCAATCGAGTAGAAAAAGGAGTCGATCGAACATAATTGTACTCGATTGAGTACTTTCTAGCGCACAATTCCTACTTCGCGCACTAAACTTCAAATTGCTGCCATTTCTTCGTTACTTGGGCAAATAGGGCATTTCCAGTGGCGTTGAATAGCTAAGAGGACAAGATTTCATCTCCGATTAGAATCACCTGAAAATATGTTGTAGAACTCGAGATATGACTCTTCAAATTAGGCATTAGTAATTTGAAGTTCTTCCTTTGCTCGCCTAGCTAACTTACTTCTTTGCGCATCTCAAAATAGTAGTCTTAAGTGTCCGACTCAACTAATCTCCTAAACGCATGCATAAAGACAGGTATTAAGCTTGATTATGCTCCTATTTGGTTCTTTCCTGCAAATAAGACAAGAGAAACAAAAGTAGACAATTCGGGGGACATTTGTAGCTAAACACTACACAAAATGCATAGAAATGCGTGGAAATGAAGTACGAAATATCTATATAAAATGCACGCATCAAATCTCCCCAAACCAAACCTTTGCTTGCCCCCAAGCAAATTAAATGCAAACTAATGGAACGGAAAATAAAACTCAGAGCTAGCTACAAACTGTCCACTTAAACCAATTTAATGCAACAAACTAACAGTTATAGCAAATATGTCAAATGCAAACGAGTTGTAGAATGTTTATAATAAAGCTGAACTATCGACCTTGCAAGACCATCAAAATTGGACTCTCACGGGTCACTCTTCTCTCATGAAGCAAATGGTGAAAGTATATGTGTAAGAGAAGAAGAGAAAAACAGTCACTCACCTAAACTGCGACCTACATAACATGCATGCAACAAAAATGATAGAAGATTCTAGTACCATACATACATTCCAACCAACAATATCTGTCACAGCCGAGGGCTTACAAAAGATATGGGAAAGTGAGGCTACAGGCGAGAATAGGCAAAATAAATTATGGAAATATGGAGGTAAAGCGTCAAGCTAGCACCTAAACAGGACCATATAAAACCATCCAAATCTCAACTGTCTAGAAAACAAAGATCAAGTGCCCTTCATTGACACTCATCTCAGTACCCAATACAAAAAGATATGAATAAAACAGAGGATTAAGACCGCCACAAGATAGAAATAAGCGCATACGATCTTCTATTTCTCAAACTAACTCAACATCTTTTTTTCATTTTTTCATTTTTTTTTCTTTTCTTTCCCCTGTTCTCGTTTTCTTTCTTTTTTTTTTTCAATTTTTTTTCTTTTTTCACGTCTCTTCTTTTCCTCATTCTTTCTTTTTCTACCAACTCTGCACAATGAAAATGAGCCAAACTCACAACGATGAATAATATACCACAATAGTCACACTAAACTAGCTTGACTGGCAGGCTAAATTTTGGGTGTAGCAAATGGGTCAAAAAGGCTATATTTAGCTAAAGTGGAGCTAAATGGGTGAAAATGAAAGAAAGGGAAATTGTAAGCACCTCCCTGCATGTGACACCGACCACAAACCCGAATGTATGCAATTGACAAGAAATCGAATTACATAAATGTGCAAAAATGATAAACATGTTATGCAAGGAGTACTACTCTCAATTCCTATGTAAACTGGTCATGAATGTCACCAGTTTATGCGGCTCTAAATCTTAGAAATTATAAGTAGCTTGCCAAAATTTTCAGGTCAAGTCTATTCGTTCAGCTTAATTTTAACATTAACTCGTAGATATGCAAAATGACAAAGCTAAAAAGATAATTAGTTTAATGCAAGGTTTAAGCAAAAAGACAATTGCAGTGCAATTTCATCATTGAAATCTACTGTTCCGACTCAACCTATATGCTAAAATAAACGTGAATTTTTTTTATTTTTTTTCGATTTTTTTGTTTTTTATGAGATTTTTGAATTTTATGAAAATGAACAACAATGCATACAGAAATTAAACGTGATAACAGAAATGCAATAAAAACATAAATGCAGACACAGATATGGATGCATAACCTCCCCAAACTAAATCGGACAATGCCCTCATTGTACCCAAAAATAAGGAAAGGAAATGCAGACTAAAAAGGAGAGAGTGGAGATGCGGAAAACTCACAAGAATACGCGAAGAAGGGACCTCCCCAAACCAGCCAGCAACATGGGAGTTCACAAACAGCTTGACAGTGGCGTCACAGGAAGCGAATCAAAACGGAAGTCCTCGATCGAAAGGACACAATGATCGATCGAGTGAACTGGGCATCTAAGTAGTTCGATCGAGGAAATAGGGCTTTCGATCGAAAGACCCTCTTTTGCAGGCACTCGATCGAGGAGAAGATATGTTCGATCGAGTGAAATCAGCGGAAAAAGGGTACGATCGAGTATAAAAAATACTCGATCGAGCCATCCAAGTTAGATTCCTGCAAAGATGCAATAAACAGCCCGCGAAACTAACAAAACAAGCTAACTATTCCGGTCTATGGTTTAAAAACCAATTATTACAAACGCAACAGATACTTAAAAGAAAATCAACTAAAAATTTAAACTCCGGGTTCCCTCCCGGACAGCGCTAGTTTCAGACAGGTCCTAGCTCGACCATCTTTTCTTCATCCAGCCATTTCAATTAAGCCCAGTCAAAACAGCTCAAAGCACGCAGCAGCCGATCAAATAATTGCACATGTGCTACACAAAACTGTAAGTAGCACCATAAAATAGCAATAGCATAGGAAATTAAAATGAAATGGCATTTAAGTCTAACAAATATCCTATAACATCTCCTAAAAACATCCACAAAATTATTCCTCCCTCCAGCTAAGGGCGGAATATAGAAGCTCAAATTAACCGCGAGTGGAAAATAAGAGAGCTCATGAGCATTTTACTAAAAAATAACACGAGTATAATCTAGATGCACTGACGGGTTTGTATTGTGAGGTGGAGGAATCTGGTCTGCTAAAAGAGAAGGTGGGTATTCATCCCAAATGCAAGGGACGGTAAAGTCAATTGGGTCCTCAATAATAGGTTCATCCATAATATCTTCATAACTATCCCATTTAACCTCAAGACTGTCAAAACTTTTCTCCTCACTCTCCTTATAGCTAGACTCATCACTAGGGAAGTTCTCAAAGAGACCTTCCATCGTCCCTCACTATCTGTGCAAGAATCATAGAGGGGTTCTAAATTATCCTTATAAAAGGGATTATCAACCACGCTAATGGTCTCCTCTATTTCTCCGTCAGTATTTCCTAAAACGATTTCTAAGGTCCCACCCACCCCCTCATCTGAGTCAACATGAAGAGAGAAATTGGGTTTAAGAGTTTCAGTAGAAAACCATTCAAAAAATTCTAATACCTCTTTTACATGGATTCCTTCGAAATCCCACTTACCATTAGCCTCGAGGTATGCTCGAGTAGGGGAATTAATTCCCCGGATGATAGACTGACATATTTGTAGTCCCGAAAGCATTCCTCGTCTTGGTTCGAGCCACTCCTCCCACCTGTCTATATAAGAACAAAAACTTTCGTTCTCTCTCTGCGGAAAGTCAAGAACGAAAGACATGAGAACGGTCTCAAGGAACCGAGGTTTCTTAGGACAAGAAATAGACTAAATAAAAATAGATAAAACTACGCTGCATCCCCGGCAACGGCGCCAAAATTTGATACTGTCGTTTTTGTACCAAAAATAAATACCTAAATATACTAACTGAAGCTAGTGATAAGTAGGGTCGATCTCCACAGGGAGGCAAGGTATCTATCTGTAAGTCCGTCTATCTAGGTCACAATGGGGGTTTTGAATTTGGTTTTCTAAACTACTAAAGGTTTAAGGGTAAAAGAAATAAAGTAAGAGTAGTAAAGCGAGAAAAAGTGATAAAAGTGATCAGATAAAAGAGGTATGTCGGGATTTCGGTTCACCATGGTAGTCTATCGACTCGGCCTACAAATAGCCTAGACAATCATCTGTGAGAAGGATACGGGAAAGGTCCTTCCGGTCCACTTTCTATCCTAGATTTCCGCTAACTTAACTTCCGTCCTCATTAGGGTAGTCTATCGTTCATAGTGTATGTTCATTCCAATCTTCCGATTCAGGAACGAAATTAACCAGATTAATGTAATTTATAAGCATGCATTCGACTAAATTGGTGATACAATTATATTGCTATGGGGACAAATTCTCACAAGTAAACCGTCTAGTCTATTCGCTACATTGTCACAATCCTACCATAGATCCCCTAATCCCGACATGAAAGAGCTTAGTTACTCATATTACTAATGTTGTCAATATTAATAACAATGAGTGAACTAATAATAGAAAGCATGATGAAATAATAATGATTAAGCATAAAACAAATTAGGGCAGAAATTAATTAAGAGAATAACAAGTAGTTAAAGTAACAAATAACGAGATTAAGATTAAAAGGACAAGAGGGTTTACAATCTCAAGCAATTCCGCAGAGAGAACAAACCAAAATGCAAGCAAGAGATCAAGAGAGAAAAGTTACGGTGAAGAAGAGAGATTAAGAGAGAAAAGTTGATTAAGAGAAGTATTAAAAGGTAAAAGAAGAAGTCTCCATTAACCTAGTTACGACTCCCTTATATAGGGAAGTGAAAATTAACAAA
>NW_027413629.1:0-18764 GCF_048544455.1 Silene latifolia
TATTCTTAACTAACGACACATTCTTGTACATCACCTTAATCTTTTCGTTTTTCTCTCTTCAAACCATATTCATCTTGCTTAAGCTCGAATTTCGCCATTAAAGGTGAGCTTTCGATCGATCGCCATTACTAGTGAGCTTCCCATCCGCCAATTATTTCTTCCTTATAGGAGTGTAACAAGACCCGATTTGGAATCATTTGAGAGTTCACCTTCATGGTGTCATGCTCCATTTGATCGGAAGGAATTTTGGGGTAATCCGAGTTTCCTTTTTTTTTTTTTTTTTTTTTGATTAATATTTTGGATTCAATATACTGTATTTATGGTATAAATTCTCTACTACGATTAATTAAATTTGTAGAAATACTGCTGAGTGCTCTCTGGCAATTGCTATTAGGTTAATTTTTTTTTTTGTTGCGAATGTGCTCTGAGTTCTGACATTGATACATCTTTGACTACAGCTCTCTGACAGCCGCTGTGACTTGCATTATTGGACTTCAATTTGGTCATATTCTTGTACAAATGCAGGTGGGACTTTTACTAGCAAATAGTCACCTTCTTCGCTATGTTTGATTTTGTGGTATACCTTGGTATCCATGGTTTACCCTCTAGCCGTTTTCATTTGTGCTTTTGGAGAGTCCTGAGTTCACAATCCTTTATGTTCAATCTTTTAGTTTATGTTTGTCGACCCAAACATTTTCCTTGTTGTGGATTGTTGATATAGAGTGTCAATTAGCTTATGAATTGCATATTGCATATACTTACCCTGAAGATCTTCAGGATCACAAGAAGAGGCTGCACAAATAGCAACTCAGCTACGACTGTCAGCAATACCCATGTTATAGCGTTTAGCTCTTGTATTCTACGCACACTGGCATGCTAACCAATTTATCATGCTAACCAGTTTTAAGTGTTGTCTTTCTTACGAGTTTTATTTACCTTTTTGAACGTTATCGTCATGATAGTTGTCTAACTTATCCGTCCTTGTTAATATTATGATTATAAGACTATGATCAAGGTTAGTTTTTTTTATTTTAAATGGAAATAGTGAGTGGGTCCAAAATGGAAAAATGGTAACTTTTGTAAACGTGGTGTGCGTATCGCCCCATTTGTAGCTTGGTTTGTCTATACAACTATACCTTTACATTTCTGGCAATTTAAATTGAGAAACACATTTTTCTGATGTTCTGATGTCCTGCAAATTATAATCATGTTGTGTATCCCTGCAGAATTCCTAGAACCATTGGGGTGTCAATACCAATGAAAGCTACTTTCTTCATTACTTATATTATGGTTGATGGTTGGGCTAGTGTTGCCATTTGAAGTCCTCAGATTAGTTCCTCTAATATTATTCCATATTAAGAATACAGTATTGGTTAAAACTGAGCAAGACCGGGATGAAGCAATGGATCCTGGTTTCCTGGACTTCCCTACATACGAGCCTCGGATTCAACTTTACTTTCTACTTGGACTTGTCTATTGTGTTATCACACCGATACTTCTTCCTTTCATCATTGTCTTCTTTGCGTTTGCTTACTTGGTTTTTCGTCATCAGGTACAATCTTCTCAAATATTGTTTCTTTTAAATGATTCAGTAATCGTTCAATATTTTATTAACGGGTCGGGTACTCTATGCTTTGTTCTCCCTAGATTATCAATGTCTACGACAGAAAATATGAAAGTGGAGCTGCCTTACGCCGGATGTACATCACCGCATAATTATCGGTCTTGTAATATCACACCTTTTATTCTGGGATTCTTTGAGTACAAAAGATGTAAAGACTTCTACACCCTTCTTTGGTTGCCCTCCCGATTGACGATGCAGTTCCATATCGTCTGTAAAGGTCGCTTTCAATCAGCTTTTACCAGGTTCCCCTTGGAGGTTAGTCTTTCTCATTTCTATTTTCTTTGCTGTTTAGGCATAATCCAACTTCATGGAAATGGGACACATACCATGCTCATCAAGTATGAAATTAGGAATTTTAAGAATTTTTCCCCATAAAATGAAGCGTCTAATTGTCACCTTCATATTAGAAGGTAAGAGTGTTGTCTTGTCGCTTTCACAGTCTCGCCTATATTCTGTAGGCTGTCAAATGTATTTTGTTTTACCTGGCAAACTGGCACCTGACTTGACTCGTAACCAAATATACAAAGCCCATATCTGAAACCTGAACTGGCCTGATCCGATCTGAGTAAGGCGGCATTTTGCTAATTCGAATGGACCCTCATCTCTATATGACTCGGTAATAGCACCCAGAACATCAAACCGAAATGATCTGGCCTGTTAGAACGACTGACAGCCTACAGAATATAGGCGACATGCATCTGATGATGCAGAAACTGATGGTGAGAATGCTATTAGAGAGTTAGATAATGGTGTCAGGCTTGTGGAGACCGTTATAATTTAAGGTCTTGTTCTTTCACAACTAGCAACGATGACGACACATCCAGTACAACAACATCTATTATCTCACCAAATGGTGGGGGCAAAATCAACATAACTCGGTGGGAAAGGGTAAGCTCTTGGGGCAGGGATCATTTGGAACCGTATATGAAGGGATTTCTAGGTATGCAATGTTTCTCAAACTAATAATATTTCATCACAAGTGATGGTGATTTTAATTAAAATTTGCATACCGTTCCTTCCTCCCATTTGTACCCATAAAGGAATCTCTATTATTGATGTTCAACTAGGTATCCGTTAGCAATGGTAACATTTACACACTTGTTGCAGACATCCAATCTCTAGTTGCTTCACTACTTTATGCACCATGTTATAAATCTATATGCGCTGCAGTTTCCGGGTTTTTCACTAGTTGTTATTATAGGAAATTTTATTGAATTTCTGGTTCTTTTTCAGTGAGAGATTCTTTTTTGCTATGAAAGAAGTTTCTCTGCTTGGACAAGGAAGTCAGGGAAAGCAGAGTATCTATCAACTAGAGCAGGTAAATTACGTTACGATTTTGGTCAAAGGAGATTGTTTTCATTAGTAATAGCTATTGTTGGCTGTGAGGCTATTTGCTAGCCACTTTCTGGTGGTTGTTGCTATGTTACTACTGCTATCTAATTTATTTCTATATTCGTCACTTTGTTTTCTCTTTCTTTTCGAGGAAGATTGAACTTGAGTCAGTTTGAACATGAAAATATAGTTCGATATCTTGGTATCGAAAAGATGTCCTTGTTTTTTACTCAATAATTGTCTATTTTGGAGAGTATCCATAGTTATACTGTTCACGAGGAGTATCTGACTACATGCTGTAAACACAAATGCTTTATTATTTCTTTAATTTTTACTTCTGCTTTGTACGGGCTGATTCAAAACTCTACATCTTTTTGGAGCTTGTGACGCAAGGTACCCTTGCGAGCCTTTACCAAAAGTATCATCTTCGTGATTCTCATGTTTCTGCTTACACAAGACAGATTCTTTTGGGACTGAAGTATCTTCATGATCGAAATATGGTCCATAGGTATGCAGTGAATCTGCTTGACTACGTCATGTTGCATTTTCATCACGATTGCTTGCCATTTTTTTTCTCATCATACGCTGGGTTTGCTTCTCAGATTGTATAGACCAGTCGTCCTATAGTTCTCTGAATCTTTTTTCCCGTTATAACTCATAATTTTCAGATCAACCAAAGGACAAATTATGTACAAAGAAGCCAAAAGAAGATGACCATCGAAGTCTACTTGAGAACTCTTTTTCAGATCATGTCCCTAATGATTCGTGGTTTACATGTCTCCACAGCTTTTAGAACATCTTGAGGTGTTCAATAGGAGAGTCCGTTGATTGAGCAGGCTAGTTGTGGATATACTTTTTATATCTCGTGCCATCTTTATAATGGGAAAAGGAGTGACATCTATAGCTTGTCTATTGCGGATACCATATGTAATGTTCGTTAAGTTGTATGAGTTTGACCTTCAAATCTTGTGCCCATATCTAGATTAATATTCACAGTCCTACTGTTGTCGATGTATTCAGTTTTCGAAATGACTTGCTTATTAATTCTTGTTGGTTTCCTTCAACTTCATCTTTAGTGTCTCCACTATGGTAAATATGGTAATCTAAATGAGTAGGTCTTGTATTTTGTGAAACATGTTTATGGAAATGTATTGTTCTGAAGTTTGTCGAATAGTGTTCCTTGCTAAAGTTTGAATGTGGAGTGAAACTCAAATCTCTTTCAAGTTTCAATTGTTCTTTCCTTGTTCACTTGTATTTTTGATAATCTTGTGTTAGATTCACAAAATCGGGTCTAGGATTCACAAAACTATGAAGTAAATTGGTGAGGTCGGCCGCCTCGCCATAAACAAGTCAAATTCCAAAATACAAGCAAACAACAAAAAACTACTCAGCACCCCCTGGCGGGCCAGTCTCAGTCTCACTAGAAGTCGCGACTAAAGAAAACACGATCTCGCACTCCGGCCACCTCTCTGGAGAGCTCTCCCGCGTCTCCTCCTCCATCACGATCTATGGCTCTGTCGTGACATGAGAAGCCTCCGTTGTAGCTAGCTGGGCCCTAAGCGAGACGATCTCAGCCTTTCGACATCGCAGCTCCTCCTCTCAAAGCAGCAACTTCTGGTCACGATTGATGATTCCAAGCTCTTGTCCATGGATCGTCGCCCTCGACTCATCTAACTCAGCATGGACCCGAGTCAACTCCTCCGGATCCTCAATGCTCTAAAAAAACATGGATCGTCAAACTCTAAACCATTAAAACAAAACACAAAAAACAACGAAATCACAAAAATAAGAAAAAGAGCAAAATAGGGTCTAGATTCACAAAATAAGGTATAAGATTCACAACATAAGGTCTAGATTCACAAAATAAGAAAAATAGCAAAATAGGTGATTTCGACCATTTTATGACCCAATTTCACAATATTGCCTTTTAGTTTTACAAAACAAGCTCTATGATTCACAAAATAAGGTATAAGATTTACAAAATAAGACAAGGAGAAAAATAGGTGATTTTGATCATTTATAACCAAGTTTCAAAATATTGCCTTTTAGTTTCACAAAACAAGCTCCAGGATTCACAAAATAGGGCATAAGATTCACAAAATAAGAAAAGGAGGAAAATAGGTGATTTCGACCATTTATGACCAAGTTTCACAACATTGTCTTCTAACATTCACAATATAAGTTCTAAGATTCACAAAATAAGGTCTAGGATTCACAAAATAAGAAAAAGAGCAAAATAGGTGATTTCGACCATTTTATGACCCAATTTCACAATATTGCCTTTTAGTTTCACAAAACAAGCTCTAGGATTCACAAAATAAGGTATAACATTCACAAAATAAGACAATGAGAAAAATAGGTGATTTTGACCATTTATAACCAAGTTTCAAAATATTGTCTTCTAGTTTCACAAAACAAACTTTGGGATTCACAAAATAGAGGGCATAAGATTCACAAAATAAGATAAGGAGGAAAATAGGTGATTTCGACCATTTTATGACCCTATTTCACAATATTAACTTTTAGTTTCACAAAACAAGCTCTAAGATTCACAAAATAGGGCATAATATTCACAAAATAAGACAAGGAGAAAATAGGTGATTTTGATCATTTATAACCAAGTTTCAAAATATTGTCTTCTAGTTTCACAAAACAAGCTTTAGGATTCACAAAATAAGGCATAAGATTCACAAAATAAGAAAAGGAGGAAAATAGGTGATTTTAACCACTTATAATGATCAAGTTTCACAAAACAAGCCATATGATTCACTGAATAAGGTATGAGATTCACAAAATAAGGTCTGAGATTCACCAAATAAGGAAAAGAGCAAAAAACGTGATTTTAACCACTTATGATGACCAAGTTTCACAAAACAAGCTCTAAGATTCACTGAACAAGGTCCGAGATTCACAAAACAAAGTCGAGATTCACCTAATAAAGAAAAGAGCAAAATAGGTGATTTTAACCACTTATGATGATCAAGTTTCACAAAACAAACCTTAAGATTCTTTGAATAAAGTATGAGATTCACAAAATAAGGTCTGAGATTCACCAAATAAGGAAAAGAGCAAAAAACGTGATTTTAACCACTTATGATGACCATGTTTTACAAAATAAGCTCTAAGATTCACCGAACAAGGTCTGAGATTCACAAAACAAAGCCTGAGATTCACCTAATAAAGAAAAGGGCAAAATAGGTGATTTTTAACCACTTATGATGATCAAGTTTCACAAAACAAGTCTTGAGATTCACTGACTAAGGTATGAGATTCACAAAATAAGGAAAAGAGGAAAAAAACGTGATTTTAACCACTTATGATGACCAAGTTTCACAAAACAAGTTCTAAGATTCACTCGAACAAGGTCCGAGATTCACAAAACAAAGTCCGAGATTCACCTAATAAAGAAAAGAGCGAAATAGGTGATTTTAACCAATTATGATGATCAAGTTTCACAAAACAAGCCTTAAAGATTCACTGAATAAGGTATGAGATTCACAAAATAGGTATGAGATTAAAAAAAAAAAAAAAAAAAAAAAACTTTTTTCGGAGAAAAAATTTGAAAAAAAAAATTTGAAAAAAAAAAAAATTCGAAAAAAAAAATTGAAAAAAAAAATTCGAAAAAAAAAATTTGAAAAAAAAAAAAAAAAAATTTGAAAAAAAAAATTCGTGATATTGTATTGTATAGTGCGTGATATTGTTTTATGGACTCATGGACTCAAATATATAGGTGGACTCACCGGATCTTGCCTCGCCATAATGAGGAATTTGGTGAGACCGGCCGCCTCGCCATAATGAGGTGCCTCACCGGATCCGGCCTCTATATATATATATATATATATATATATATATATATATATATATATATATATATAAATAAAACTGGGTTAAAACGTTGTGGATGCGCCACGTGTCAACCCAGTATTAAATACGAGTATTAATTACAGCTGAACATTAAATATAAACATAATAAATGCAGCATAAATCACTGTAAATATTAATTATAATTTAATAAATTTTATTATAAAATTATATTAAATAATTATGTTGATTTGATTCTAAATTTATTAAAAAAAATATTTTGATAAAAATTCTAAATTGTAAATAAAAACGTTCATTGCGAAAAATGCTTTCAATCGAGTATACTATTCATTATATTTATTAACATAATATGATATGTAGAGATGATTAAAGTGAGCATCTTACAATGTTTTACATTTACGTAAAAAATATTTTGAGAAAGTTATAAAACTTAGTGTAACACCCCCATACTCCAAGTGCCTTACCAGGACCACTCAGGTATGAAGACATCACCATCTCGGTCGCCCGAGGTATGATAATCAAATAGACAAAACAGAAACAACGTTTATTATAAATAGTTTAATGAATAAATACAATCCTCAAAACCAAACCAAAGTACGATACATTATTCCAAACTAACTGTTCTCAACTGAAATGTAAATAAATGCTAAACTACAGCGGAAGACTCTATCGTCATGTCGTGGCCATCCTAAACTATCCAGTACTCATCTCTATACTGTTCAATATCTCGCTCACCATCCCCGAATGGATCACCGCAGGTTTACAAAACAACACCGGTCGCACTAATCACACAATCAATATAGATAACAATAATAAGGCAAATGATAAATTGAATCGTCACACACTCACACACACCACCAACTCCCATCATCTCAATATCGATCCTTGGACCACTGACCACCCGCGATGGGGACCCAGCTGTTCCCACCTAAGCCCCGCTCATCGCACGAGCGATAACCCTGTCCCATTAATGTGCACATCCCCTCCGTGGCGGGTTCCACGAAGGGCGAAACTAGGGCGTGAAGTCACCCCCGCAAGTGACCCCACTCTCACCGAGAACGCATCTCGAGAGCCATAGACAACCAATCACAATCACAATCACAATCACAATCATCATATCAAACAACTAACTACAGCACATCACCAATATCCCATTATGGGACTAATACTGAGTAGGAAATCCTACCTGGAAAGCACAACACGCAGACGGTATCTACAAATTTGTATCAAAACGGCTCCTCTACGAATTCTCCTCCTATCATACAAAACACATAAAGACTACACATCACAAACTACACACCAAAACCCCAATTCTCAAATTAGGGTTTCACCAATCTTAACAAAACATTATAGAAATTATATTAAAAGCTTACCCTCGACGCAAGGAAACCAACGACACGAACTACGATACGAACTGACCGTCTGGAACTCGGGAATTGTCAAGAACGCGATTAGGAAGAAGAACTAGTTGCTTTCTCTCTTAAACAGGTTTTAGGTTTTGTAAAAAGTGATTTAAAACAATGACGAATATGTTTAAATACCTTAATCGCGTAATTAACAAAACCCGAGAAAACTCCCCCGTAAAACCGGACACTCGATCGAGTACCCAAGGCACTCGATCGAGTACCCCCTTACTCGATCGAGTACCCCTGCTACTCGATCGAGTACCCAACAGTGTCGAAACTATTATACTTCGCAACTTGCCCATACTGAGAGTAAGGGCTACTCGATAGAGTACCCCAAGACATATAAATACGGAGTATTACAGTCTTCCCTCCTTAAAAGGAACTTCGTCCCCGAAGTTCAAACCACTACTAAAAAAAGGTACTCCCATAAGCCTCCCGACTCGAAGGTCAAACAAAACACAACGTAAAGCATGATACTAACCCAACTTATCCCGACAAACATACCGACACAACATATAAAAGGTGTATAAAACTCTTAAAAACTCTCGCGATCATCTCCTACCCCCCTAAAAGAAACAAGGTTACGTCCCCGTAACCATACATACCTGATCAAAAAGGAAAGGGTAATGCTCTTTCATGATATCCTCTGCCTCCCATGTAGCTTCCTCAGTCTCGTGGTTAGACCAAAGGATCTTAAGCAAAACTGTCTCACCACTCCTAGTCTTTCTAACCTTTCGGTCTAGGATCTGCTTAGGCACCTCAAGGTATGATAAAGACTCATCAAGCTCTAAGTTCTCTGCCTCCAACACATGTGACGGGTCACTCACATACTTCCGCAGCTGCGATACATGAAACACATTATGCACTCTCCAACGCAACCGGGTAAAGCCAAACGATAAGCAACTTCCCCAACTCGCTCTAAGATCTCATAAGGCCCTATAAACTTCTGACTTAGCTTGCCTTTCTTCCCAAACCTCATAACCCCACGCATCGGAGACACTTTCAGAAGAACCTTGTCCCCAACCTGAAACTCTATGTCCCGACGATGTAGATCTGCATAACTCTTTTGTCGATCCTGGGCTGCTCTCATCCGTTCCGATCATCTTAACATTTCCACCATCTCATGCACCATCTCTGGTCCTAAAACCCACGCCAAAGACTATCGTCCCAACAGATTGGACTCCTGCATCTCCTCCCATACAAAGCCTCAAACGGTGCCATACCTATACTGGTGTGATAGCTGTTGTTGTAAGAAAACTTTATCAAGTCCAACCTCTGCTCCCAGCTACCACCAAAATCCATCACACAAGCTCGCAACATATCCTCAAGAGTCTTGATTGTTCTCTCAGTCTGCCCATCTGTCGCAGGATGAAATGCTGTACTCATCTTCAAAGCTGTTCCCAACGATTCCTGCAACTCCTTCCAAAACCTCGATATAAATCTCGCATCTCTGTCAGACACTATGTCCTTAGGGACTCCATGCAACTTCAGCACATTCTTTCGATAGGCCATAGCCAGTTGTGCCTTAGTCCATGTATCTTTCATTGGAACAAAGTGAGCTGACTTGGTCAGACGATCCACTATCACCCAAATCATGTTGTTACCTTGTTGACTCTTAGGCAGACCCACAATGAAATCCATGGAAATGGATTCCCACTTCCACTCAGGCACCTCTAAAGACTGAATCTTACCTTGTGGTCTTCTCTGTTCCCCTTTAACTCTTTGGCATGTCAAACAACGGACACAAACTCACTGTCTCCTTCTTCATCCGGGCCACCAAAACGTTTTCTTCAAATCTTTGTATAGCTTGTCTCCACTGGATGAATGAATATGGTGTGCAATGCGCTCGTCATGATCGTCTTTTTCAACTCCTCATCGTTAGGAACACACCACCTACCATCAAACCTCAAGCTACCATCTGTATGAATGGAAAACCGGACACTTGTCCCTTTCTACCTCACTCTCCACTCCACTATCTTAGGATCCAAAGCCTACTTATCCCGAATGTCATCATAAAACACCACTGCACCCAACTCCAGATCATGATTAGGGTAGTTCTCCTCATAAGGCTTCAGCTGCCTAGAAGCATAGGCGATTACTTTACCATTCTGCATCAACACACATCCCAACCCATTCTTCGAGGCATCTGTATAAACCTCGAAATTCTCGCTCCCTTCAGGCAATGCTAGGACAGGAGCTGTGGTCAAACGCTCCTTTAAGGTTTGGAACGCCGTCTCACAACTCTCATCCCAACGAAACCTGTTCTCTTTCCTCATCAACGCCGTCATCGGTCTAGCTATCTTGGAGAAATCTTTCACGAACCGTCTGTAGTATCCAGCTAAACCCAAGAAACTCCTAACCTCAAAGAACATTCTTCTGCTTCCCACCTTGTCTGCCTCAATCTTCTTTGGGATCCACACTACCCCATCTTTAGAGATTACATGCCCCGGAAAAGCAACTTCTCTAACCGAACTCACACTTGAACTTTAGCATACAACTCGTGATCCTCAAAGTCTGCAACACGATCCTCGGGATGCTCCTCATGCTCCTCCTTAGTCTTAGAGTAGACTAAGATATCATCGATAAACACCACTACGAACTGGTCCAAGAACCGTCGAAGATCCTATTCATCAAATCCATAAACACAGGCGCATTAGACAACCCAAACGGCATCACCACATACTCATAATGGCCATACCTTGACGTGAAAGTTGTCTTTGGTATGTCCACCTCTCTAATCTTCACCTGATGGTACCCCGACCTCAAATCAATCTTAGAAAAGATTGCTGCACCGCTCAATCGATCAAACAGGTCATCTATCCTTGGCAAAGGATACTTGTTCTTTATCGTCACAAGTTCGGCTCCGTAATCTATGCATAGCCTCAAGCTCCCATCTTTCTTCTTCACGAACAGAACTGGTGCTCCCCAAGGCGATACACTTGGTCTAATGTATCCCTTCTCTATCAAATTATCCAATCGCTTCCTAAGCTCTCTCCATCTCCTTAGGACCCATACGGCACGTGCCTTAGAGATTGGCCCCGTCCCCGGCTTCAACTCAACGGTGAAATCTATCTCCCCTCTTGGTGGCAACTTTGGAATCTCCTCCGGAAAACATCCGCAAACTCTCCCACCACCGGGTATCTCATCAATCGCTGGACTTTCTATCCGGTCATCTCTCACATGGCATAAGATCAAAGGACATCCCTTCCTCGATACGACTTCAAAGTAATAATTTGCAATCAACTTAACTTGGGTTTGACTAGAAACCCACGATAAGACACACTTACACCCTTTGGACCCCTTAAGGACACCTTCTTTTGATGTGATCTATCTTAGCTTTATACTTTCCTAACCAATCCATCCCAACTATCATCTCAAAACCATTAAAAGGAAACTCTAGCAAGTCTACAGTGAAATCGACTTGCCCAACTATCAAAGATACATCTCTAAACAACCTCCCACACGATACGACTCACCAGAGGTACGAAAAACTCGCTCACTACCGGACTATATACTCTCAAACCCAACGTGTTACATGACTCAAGACACAAACGATCGAGAAGCCCCGAATCAAACAAAACAAACGTAGGAATACCATTAACAAGGAATGTATCGGTGATAACATGCGCATCTTCCTCGTACCGCCTTCTTGTCCATCATGAACAACTTGCCACTAGTCTTCCGCCACCTCCCCGACAAGATTGCTGATGCGGTCGGCTTAGCACCGACCCTCGATTTGTTGTTGTTGTTCATTGGTGTCTTGATAAGAATTACCGTCGTTGCGGTTGCCTCCTCCTGGTAGCTCGACCTCCCGGTTTGGCCATGATCCAGCCGGGGTCTGTTGCTCGCAAAGCTCGTGCAGGGTCTCGAACAGATCCCGGTGCACTCGTGCACTCATGTCTCTTGTGGCCTACACCACCACAACCAAAGCAGGTCACTCCCCAACTATTACTCACACTCCCTCGGCCGCCCAAAGGAAGTCCCAAAGACTAAACCCGGACTAGGAAGAAAATCCCTTAGATTGATTGTGGTTGCCTTTCTTGAAATTAGATTGGCCACCACCCTCGCTCTCGACTTCTCTTCTCTCCACCGACCTCTCCCGAGCCATCTCCACTAGTCTCTCGACTCTCCCGGCTCTCTCATACGCTTCCTTTACATCGTAAGGACTCCCACGGGTAACTTATCCATAATTTTCGTGGTTAGCCCTCTCTCAAACCTCAAAGCCACATTCTCCTCACTCAAACCCATATCCTCAGCATATCTAGATTTCTCATTGAACCGCCCGTAGTACTCGACCCGAGACATCTCTCAAAGAGTCATCTTAAACTTGTCGAACTCCTCTCTTAACTTACTCCTCACATGTTTCGTACGAACTCCTTCCTCACAAACCTACGAAACTCCTCCCAAGGTATAGCAGGTAACCCTTGGTTGGTATATATCTCCTTGGCACTCACTTTCACCGAATCCCACCACTTGCCCGTGCCTCCCTCGAGATAGAATGCAGCCTGATCCACTCTCATCTCATCGATGTGAACTAAATCTAGTATGTTCTCCATCTCCTCACCAACTATCAAGAAGGTTAGGCTCCTCAACTCCCTTTGTACTCCTTCGGGTTAAACCTCGCAATATAGAGGCTGACTTTAGCATGGTCAACCTCCTTCTCCTTATCCTGATTCTTGTCCTCATTCACTTTCTTTAAGGTCTCGTGAAGAGCATCTTGGTGTTCTAACATCTTTACGATGTCATCCATGGTCATAAGCTCTGCTCTCGCGTACAAAGCATTTCTCTTTGGCGGCATCTTGAAACTATACATATATAAGAAAGGGTAGATATGAACATACGTACTAAACTTCAAAACACGAAAACACGCTGCCTGGGGAACCTACTCGATCGAGTTCCCAAACACACTCGATCGAGTAACGGGCTACTCGATCGAGTGCCCCATGTACTCGATCGAGTACCCAAACTCGGGAACCAAGCAGACTTTTCGATCTTCAACCCACTCGATCGAGTATCTAGGCTACTCGATCGAGTGATTTTCTACTCGATCAGTACCCTAGTTACTCGATCGAGTGCCCCAAAACGCGTTCCGGGGAATCAAAATCGCCAAAACCACCCGATCAGTCGGTCCCACTCGTCGAGTATCACAAGTACGTAAGAGCTACCCGCATATTACGTCATATGCTAACATGCTAAACTTATAAAATCACATGATATCATAATAAATATGCTACGCATCTATTCTACTATCAACAAGATCAATTCATCATGCTATTAAAGCCACATTGTAAACATCCAACATGCTATTCCAACATCAAGTCCACACATTTATTACTTTTCTTTCACATTCTCAACTTCCTACTTCAACACCAACCAATCAACACACTTCATCACCTTGTTGCACAAGTTAATCAAACACACAGATGACTCGACAAACACTTTCCCCATGTGACCGGTTCAAAGTTGTAGGCGACCCAGCGACTTTAGGACGTCTCTCCAAGCCTTGCACTAGCTCCCTACAACTTTTACTCAGGGTTCATTTTAATTGACTCCCTATGTTCATTAAGTTCATTGGTTACAGGTTTCAGGATCGCCGCTCTGATACCATTTGTAACACCCCATACTCAAGTGCCTTACCGGGACCACTCGGGGTATGAAGACATCACCATCTCTTACGCAGAGGTATGATAATCAAATAGACAAAACGTAAAAACAACGTTTATTATAAATAGTTTAATGAATAAATACAATCCTCAAAACCAAACCAAAGTACGATACATTATTCCAAACTAAATTTCTCAATCGAAATGTAAATAAATGCTAAACTACAAATGGAAGACTCTATCGTCATGTCGTGGCCATCCCATCTATCCCAAGACTCATCTCTATATTTCAATATCTGCTCCACCATCCCGAATGGATCACCGCAGGTTTACAAAACAACACCGGGTCAGTACTAATCACACAATCAATATAGATAACAATAATAAGGCAAACAGACAAAGTGAATCACGGTCTGTCACACTCACACACACCACCAACTCCCATCATCTCAATATCGATCCCTTGGACCGGCCACCTGCCCGCTGGGGGACCGCAGCTGTTCCCACCAAGCCCCGCTCATCGCACGTGCGATAACCCGTCCCATTAATGTGCACATCCTTCCGTGGCGGGTTCCATGAAGAGCGAAACTAGAGGCGTGAAGTCACTCCCGCAAGTGACCCCACTCGGAGAACGCATCTCGAGAGCCATAGACAACCAATCACAATCACAATCACAATCACAATCATCATATCAAACAACTAACTACTAAAAGACATCACCAATATCCCATTATGGGACTAATCCGGTAGAAATCCTACCGAAAGCACAACACGCAGACGGTATCTACAAATTTGTATCAAAACGGCTCCTCTACGAATTCTCCTCCTATCATACAAACACATAAAGACTACACATCACAAACTACACACCAAAACCCCAATTCCTAAATTAGGGTTTCACCAATCTTAACAAAACATTATAGAAATTATATTAAAAGCTTACCCTCGACGCAAGGAAACCAACGACATGAACTACGATACGAATCGAATCATTCAACTCAGGGAATTGTCAAGAACACGATTAGGAAGAAGAACTAGTTGCTTTCTCTCTTAAACAGGTTTTAGGTTTTGTAAAAAGTGATTTAAAACAATGACGAATATGTTTAAATACCTTAATCGCGTAATTAACAAAACCCGAGAAAACTCCCCCGAAAAACCGGACACTCGATCGAGTACCCAAGGTACTCGATCGAGTACCCCCTCGATCGAGTACCCCTACCTACTCGATCGAGTACCTAAACAGTCGA
This sequence comes from Silene latifolia, assembly GCF_048544455.1. Lineage (NCBI taxonomy): Eukaryota > Viridiplantae > Streptophyta > Magnoliopsida > Caryophyllales > Caryophyllaceae > Silene > Silene latifolia. Next base: position 15,035 of record NW_027413629.1, read on the forward strand.
AACTATTATACCCGTGACTTGCCCATACTGACGGAGTAAGGGCTACTCGATAGAGTACCCCAAGACATATAAATACGGAGTATTACACTTAGACCATTAATTTTATTAAGAAAAATATAATTTAAAGAGTCATTGTATATATTAAAAACAAAACTTAAAAAAAAAAACTACTAAGATATAAGTTTTTATAGTGTTGGAACGAAAAAATTATATTGCGACAAAATGAATACATATGAGATTTTGAGAGGTTTAAATACTGTGATAATGAGTATGTATGTACACAGTGATCAGGAATGAGTTTGAATAATTAAAAGAAAAGTAATGATTATTAAGTAATATAATATTATATATAGTTTTTCTACATGATACCTCGTGTTTCTTAAGCATTCTACGTGATACCCTATATTTTTGAAAATATAAGTGGTATCCCTAAATGTAGTAAAATGTTCTAAAAATACCCAATCTTCTAAAAATCACGTTTTAATATGTTATATTTTGTAAAAAAAATATGTTTACAATTGAGTAGACGATGTTTATGTTAATGACATGACAAATTATTGCCACAAAAATCAATAAAAAATGTATAAATTAAACATTCTAAAGAAGCGGATTAGAGCATTTTGGGTATTTTAAGATATTTTTTTATCATGTTTAGGGGTACCACGGGTATTTTTGAAAAGCGAGGGGTATCACATAGAATTTAATAAGTACAAGGGTATCATGTAGAAAAACACTATTATATAAACAACATGAAAAAGTAAAATACACATTACATTTTTCTTTAATATCTTTAGTTAAATATGTATACGTCAAGAACAAAACATTAGTTATGACTAACTAGATATTACTTTTATTTAAATATTTTATACGTTATCTTATAGAAATGATATTTGAAAAAGTTCAACCTAATTTATTTACGGTAAACTCTTAAACATCGTTATATATAGTTGTTAAAAAAAATAAAAGGTGCAAATTTCTGATAGATATGTTTGACACATAGCACATGTAAGACACAACCAAAACATTTGAATACGTTTAGTTTGGGCCATATATGTTTGATACATAAATATCAAACGTTATACATACAAAATTAAACATTGTATAAAATTATATTCACATCATTTTGAATAAATCTTTTAACTGATTTGCAACATAACGTATCATGAAATGATATAATTTGATACCTTAATGTTGATTGTTGCATTATTCGAATAAATTTAATTTTAATTAATGTGATAATTTGATCAGTTAAAATTTTTTTTTGTAAAACGTTGATCATGCGTAATTAACTATAACTTAGTATTAGTTTTAATTAAAATTATATGTATTTTATTTTAAAACATTGAACTTAAACCTAAAAAAATAAAATTTGAGAAAAAAATTAATTTATTTTTATTTATAGGTAAAAATATTAAAGGTTATATACGAATTATATTATTTTTCTTCAATTATAATAATAAAATTTTAAAATGTGTCGGATTTCATAGTAGTACGGATACTACCTAGTAGTAGTAGTAATAATAATAATAATAATAATAATAATAATAATAATAATAATAATAATAATAATAATAATAATAATAATAATAATAATAATAATAATAATAATAATAATAATAATAATAATAATAATAATAATAATAATAATAATAATAATAATAATAATAATAATAATAATAATAATAATAATAATAATAATAATAATAATAATAATAATAATAATAATAATAATAATAATAATAATAATAATAATAATAATAATAATAATAATAATAATATAATAATAATAATAATAATAATAATAATAATAATAATAATAATAATAATAATAATAATAATAATAATAATAATAATAATAATAATAATAATAATAATAATAATAATAATAATAATAATAATAATAATAATAATAATAGGTTGAGATATGAATAGTATAATATTATATTATTAGGAAATATTCTAAGAAGGTGCGAAATTAAGAAATAGATTAACGCGTAATATCACTCAGCGAGTTCAGCTTTGCGTACAGATTTTCAAACAACTCCCATTTTTTCGTTACTTACCCAACTCAAGCTTGTTACCATGCGTTTGGGAAGCTAAGACAATAAACTTTCACCTCCAAGTTGAATCACCTCATATAAGCCCCACAACTCCTGATATGAAGAATACCCTAAAACAAGTGATCACATTTCCAAGTATGACACTTTTGTGCAAGCTCTCTATTAGTGTTTTATAGTCTACCTTGTACTTAGACACACATCAAGGGTCATATAACCTTAGAATATGAGTGGTATTACAAATATAGATAGATAGATAGATACTTATATTATATTTATATATGTTAAATAATTAACATATTTATACTAATTAATACCATAAGTGGGACCTATTTATTTTAAGGAAACTTGTCATATTCTTATATTCACTATATTTATACTTTTAATAAAAACTATATAATATTTATAAGTCCCTTGTTCAGCCCATCACACATCGCTAGTGATTTAAAACTATATAATATAATTAATGTGTATAGATTTATTTAATTAAATGAAAATCCTCGATTTCTAGTATTAATATATAGTATTGATTGATATCTAATCACGTAGTTTAGTTACCAAATAAAGTTGATAGAGGAGTATCATGATAATAAAGGTTAAACAAAGTTTTAATGCTATAATGAGAGCACAAATTCTTGTTTGTGATAAGATATCCGTCACTTTTCCATGTGAATACCATTTTACTCATAAAGCATCACTTTTTCTCTATAACACTATTATTCACAGGCCCCTTTTCTCCACTAACCCATTTTGTTACCATTTTAATTTACAAAATATCCAGCTAAAATGGTAATCGAAATGCAAAGGAGTACCAATTGTGAGAGAGTAATGCAACCACAAGTTTTAATGAAAGCGTTCTTTAGTGCGACCCAAACTTTGCTATTTTTACGGGTAAGGAATTATACTTCAAAAGATTTTACCGGTTAAGGCACTCCAAGTCTAACGCCGTCAAGCTCTTCATTAAAACTAAAAGCAGCCCAAAAACAACACTAATATTTTAGCAATTTTTACGTAGTATTCATCAATTAAGAAGCTTAATTTCTCTCTGACAAAGTAAATTAAGAAGCTTAATTTTTCTCTCCCATCTCTTATTAATACGGAAGTAACACACAAGACAACTCAAGAAAAAGTAAGACCTTCATGATGAATTAAAAGTTGTCTAACAATTCGACTACCACAATCGCAAATTTATCTATAAAATCAGTTTTGCAAGTAGTTTTCTTGATAAAGTAACCCAAAGCTTGTGAAAAATCTTCAAATTGGGGTTTTGACAAGGTAGATGATTGTGGGACACTTTGGTACATTGAAGTAGAAGGGGATTTGGTTTGAAATATACAAATTGTTGTAGGGAAGTGCAATTTTAACATCGCCCAGCAGGTGTTTGACGAATTGCGATGACTCCATTGACGCTTTGTTGAGATCAATTACCAATGATTGCAGTTTTGTAGATGATAATGCCTTATAGCAACAAATTGGCTGTATTTCTTCTTGAGAGGTTTAATTACCAAACTAGTTTTATACTAGATACGAAAAACGACGGCCGTAATAATGGTATTATTATTAGATACTGTGAATATATAATTAGGCGTGGCTTGATTGAATCTGTCTAAATACCAAGCATAATATAAATAAATTCATATTTGTAGATTCGAATATTCGATAAATATTAGATT
>NW_027413630.1:0-18732 GCF_048544455.1 Silene latifolia
AATTATTTTGTGGGACTCATTTGATTTAGTTTGTTGGGCTCATTTGATTTTAGTAAATGGGCTAGCTAAATTTAGTAATTTGGGCTAGTCATGGTTATAAATCGTTTTGGCGCTAAATTGTTTTAATTAAAATATGATTTATTTAACCGTCTCACATTTTTTTTATGACGTAATTAGTTAATGTCGTTCATTTACTTATTTATTCTGTTGGGCTTCTCACATGATTGATTTCTTGGGCTTATTCTAGTCCATTCATTGGATTTCTTATGGTCTTTTTATTGGGCTCATAAATGGGTCACTTTGACTTGATCACATTTTATCACTTATATTTCACATAACGTAAATTATGCATTATCACTCATTATATTTCATTTAACCGGCATGAAATTATAAAATGGAACATTCATTAATATAATACGAGTATGAGATATTATTTATAAGTACTTGTAAGAGTCACATTCTTGATAATGCCTTGTATTGTCCTGTTGTGAGAGTCTTGGTTCTATTGCATACTAGGGGTGAGCTATAAGCCCTCTAGTTGCGATATGATCGTCGGGATTGATGTTCCCATCCGTACTCATGGTAAGATGCAAGCCATGAGTATGAATGTGACATTAATGGTCCCGTGTCATATGATGTTTGAATGATCATTCTTACTCCTATTGTGACTCAAGTGTGACGTTTTACACTGTGTGACTACTTGACATTCCTTGTTTACCCCTTTCGGACCTTTGGTTACAGGTGTGTGCCATGTTTCGGATTGGGTTATCTTTCCTCTTTCGGACCTTTGGTTACGGGTGTGTGCCATGTTTCCGAATTAGGATATCCTTCCGCCTTTCTTCGGACCTTTGGTTACGGGTGTGTGCCATGTTTCCGATTAGAGGTTACTCGACCTTTGGTTACGAGTGTGTGCCATGTTTCGAGTCTTGGATGCGATTGGTATATCGTTTGTCGAATCGGGTGACGTCCATCCGAGAGTGCGGATCAGGTTTAGACTAGGACCGTATTATGATCGTCGTCCTACCAAGAGGTTGGAGTCTAGTTGGTTTGTCTTGTGAGTTCATACTAAGTATATGTCTTACACTTGTTGAGTCGGTCAATATGGGTTGGTCGACTTGGTGATTCTATTTCCTTGATTGCATATTCATCCTCATACACCATGCCTATTCTACTAAGAAAGTATTATGCCTGTTTCACCACGATTGTTCATTATATCTCCTTATTCTTCATTGTTCACATATGTTGCATGATTAATATGTTTGATTAAGTGTTGTTTGTTACCTGCATTTCGACATATTGTGGCTGGGAGAACCTTTAGTTACTCCCCACTGACTGTGGCGTTCATGTTTACATGAATGACAAGTGGTGAAGATGCTTACATGGGGAAGACGTGTGGGCTAGCGAGAACTAAAACCTCGGACCTTAGTTTCTAGTTTAGAAACCCCTTATATGTTTATTCGTGGGATATCTTTTCCCCGCCTTCTAAACTTGGGTTGTAATAACCTAAAATTGTCTATTTTTGTTTTTGTTTCATTTCGTTTTTTGGCACCGGCGTTTTAATCTTTAACTTATAATAAAAGTTTTTAAAAACTCACAAATTTCCGCTTTAATTTATTAGTTACATTTTCCGCTTTATCGCGGGGTGTCTGATTGGTATGAGCCTATGTTGCTCCCGACGCACACACGTGTACCCCAAATTTAAATTTGAACTTGACCTTGAATAATGAGTGAGAGATGGGTAGACTTAAGGACCTAAGGTGGTAGTCTGTAGTGTGTTTGCTCTTTGTTAGGTTCTAACATGGTTGTTGATTGTCATTTAATAATTGTTGTGTCCTTGGATCAATGACCGTGAACTTACAATGTGGTGATCAAGATTTGGTGCCTATTGCTGAGAATTGAAGATTTGTTCAACCTTTGAAGAATTCTTCTACTTCCTCGAAGATGTTTCTCATTCTTTGCGTACTTTGCCATGTTCTTTACTTCTTAATGCTTATTCCTTCTTCTGAATCCTCTTTTCGCATTCCTTGTAAGTCACTCTTGTATTTCCTAACTTGTTTTTTGTTCCTTGCTTATCCTCCCTTCTACGCCTTTTGAGTACTCTTTCTTTTGAGGAATGTTGACCTTGGTTGGAAAATTTGACCTTTGAGGAAATTGGTTGTGTTTGACCCTTAACTCTGGTTTTGAGAGGTTGTGATGTTGAGACTTAGGTAATGTGATGAGACATGCTTAGTGATTCTTATGCCTAGTTCCTTGATAAAGTGAGTGTGGTTGCCTAGTGGAATTATTTGTGTTGTCAAGTGTGAGTTACATTTGTTACTAAGGTTATAGAACTTGGCCTTGTTGTTTATGTTTGGGATTTGAAAACCTTGGGTAGTGTAGTGAGACGTGTCTTGGGATAGTAGTGCTTAGTACTTGACATGATAGATGATGTTTTAGAAGAGTGTAGTAGTGTGGACTTTCATGGGAGAAGACTTTAGGTTGACTTGTACCACCTTACCCTATATGAGAACCTTGTGGGATATTTGAGGAACCTTTTAGGAATCTAGATATTGGAATTAGAACCCTTGATTGAGGATTTTACCATTTTGAGAAACCCGTGGTTGACACTAGTTGGATATGAGTATAGCTTTGTTCGAACTTTGACCTTGATCTTGTGGAAGTTGTTTGCGGATGTTTCAGGATTTGAGTGATGAAATCACACTTATAGTGGAGTACCTTGTTTCAGGGAATAGTTTAGGGTGAAGTAACATAAGTGTTAAAGAGGATTCTTGGGAATGTTGTGATTATAAGTTTTGTTACTAGGATGTTTTCGGAACCGTTTAGGATGATGTTGTTGTTCGAGGTTTGAGTACCTGGCATTTCCTTGTTGTTTAATTCATCTTCTTCTTTGACCATACGCGTTATCGTTCATACCTCTCTTTCTCGCTTCATCGTGCTCCTCCTTTAAGTTTGATGCTAGTGACCTATAAAAAAAACTCTACCTTTGACATTCTTATTGACTTGTCTCCAATTCGTACCCTATGAAATTCATCATAGCTCTCTTGATAGTTAAGTTTGAACTCTCTTAACGTACTTTGTTTTTATACTATCTAAGTTACTTTCCTTTTTGTACAACTTCTAAATATTTCAAGCTACCAGTTTTGTTTCGTCGTTAAAGTTTATGTTACTTTTGCAAGACCATACCTATTTTAAAGAATTGAAAATGAAAAGTTGATTTAATTCCCTACTTATCCTTGGAATATAAACTTATTTATCATGATTTTAATTGCTAAACCCGAGATTTCTTTAAATTTTATCCAATTTCTGTTAACTTTGATCTTTTTATGATTTCTTTGTCAAGCATAATGTTCCATTTTCAGGAATTTGATTCCCTTTTGAGTTTAAATGTGAAATCGATCTTCATTTCTATTTTTGCTTTTACAAGAGAAAAATTGAGTAAATTACCTTCCTCTTTTGATTTTAACGTTGATCGGATGATAGAACTCGTTATTAGAGACGTTTAATAACTTGTTCTACGCTTGTCGGCGAATGATTTTGTTTTGAATTTGTCTTTGACTTGGAAGGTTAGCGTTCTTGTGTGCACGACAAGAGCAATTTCATTCCATGAATGAGACTTATACTTTTGAAAACTCTTCATTAATGTTTTTGAAAGTACTTTGATCTTGATTTATACAAATGATTTGCCTTTCGACTTGGTTATGTCGGAAAATTTTAGTTGAAGCTTTTGAAAGAATTTTAATTCTTACGATGAGTAACATTTTAAAAGTTTTGGTTACCGATTTCAAAAGTTCAGTTTTATTTTTATAACCTTTCTTTTCTACCTTCAAGTTTTGAGGACGAAACTTTTTAAAAGATGGGGTGATTGTTGTTGGGGCTGGTGTCCTCCACAGTTAGTGCAATGACATACAAATCTCTAAAAGGATTAAAGGGTATACTTTTGTATTATTATCAGTTGGTCCACGTTTATCAATAACGGTTGGCTTGCTAGATAAGTTTGACGTTATTGTCATACAGATGGCGGTGATCAACTGGTCCCTAAAAGTCACACCTATAGGATACGTTTGAGAGATGTGACGGTATGAAAATACAGTCATGTTGATGCCTAATATGACTAAGCGGTTAGTCGGAGTTATTGACTAATAATTAGTCAAACGCGATGTTGAGATAATTATTTAATACGGATTAAATAATACTGGCTAAGGTGAATTAAGCGGTTAATTCATAAATTGAATATAAACGGTTATATTTAATTAATGTATATTGAGTTGATTAATTATACAATATTGTCATTGTCGGACAAGTATTAACATGTCGACTGATTCGTGTTATTAGTCGATATTTTAATATCCGATATCGGATGACAATTTATAATTAAAACCCGTCATATACATTTAGCAAAACGAGTTGGACCACGAGTCAAATAATGAGAAAGTGGAAAGCCCACTCCCTCCCCTAGTACACGGTTGGCCGAGTGAGTCAAAAGGAGAGTCCTTCTCTCCTTTTGACCTAATGATATTCATTTGAAAGAAAATTAGGGTTTTGGAGCATTTTTCTTTAAAATTCTAGATCTCACATCAGAAAACTCACAAAAGCTCTCTCAATATTGCAAGGCAATCAGAGAGCAATTTCTAGCACAAGGGGCATAGTCTCAGACGATCTTGGGTGCAACATTTAGGAGGAAATCTACGTTGATTTCTGTTCTTAGGCCGATTTGCACAGGACCCGAGGTTGATTCTCATTCTATTATCGTTTCTCTTGTTTTTCGTTTATGACAATTAATCGCATGATAAAATTACGTTATAGTCCTTAATTTTAAGGGGTTTTATACGGATATTACCCTACAAGTGGTATCAGAGCCAGGCCACGTATATTTTTCATTGTGATTTTCATAAAACGATTTGAATCGATATTTTTTTTCTTGAAAACCGTGCCATGTATGCCCACGGATGATCAGTCGATCGAGGACTTTAGTGTCTCGATCGATTGGTTTTATTTTTCGATTTTTTCTTTGCATATTGTTATTTTAAACGATAATTATAGCAATATGTTAAGGTTTTGTCAATTGCAGATTTAATTTTATACGAATTACGTCGAAATTACAATTGGTTTTGTTTTGTCAAATCGATTTCAACGAGGGTTTTAATGTTTAGTTTTTTTAAAAACCCTAACTGTTCGATCGAGAAGTCCTCGTACTCGATCGAACAGCGTTGCTAATAAAAGTCCTCGATCGACCATGAGATCAGTCGATCGAGCACTTTCTGTTTGGCAAACCACTCGATCGACTGGCAGCATCAGTCGATCGAGCCTTTTTGTTCTGGCCGCGCTGAAAAGAAAAAAAAAATTCGTGTTTTTTTTTTTCCGGCCAAATATGTACATAATACGGATTTTGTACACTCGCTTGATTGTGAAACGGTTCACACATGTTCCATTTAGTTATTTTAAAGCAGTTTAAGGTAACGGATTGTAATGAATTAAAATTAAGTTGATAAAAGCGGTTTTTGTCACATAATTGTTAATCGTTAAAAGGTGGTTTGGATAAATTTAACATAATTACGGAATTATGTCACAAATAAATTTTGTTTTAGTTGATGCATTTTTATTTATCATTACTTTTGAATGCCATGAATGTTTTTATTACGTATTTAATTTGACAAACGGTTGTAACTTAGTATGGCCTTAGTAGAACGTGTTACCGTAATGATGGAACACGGTCTTGGTTGTATTTTGAGATCTCGCATCTCCGTTTTGGTTTTTTCCTTGTAATTACAGTTTTAATTTAGAATGTAAATAGGTTTATATTTTTTGTAAATTTTAAATTGTACTTTTGAGAAGACCAAAGATGGAGATCGGATGCTCACTCCCGCTGCATGGACCAAGATGGAACATCAAGACAAGCTTCTCGGGTCCAACGGTGGATTCCAAAGTTGTATTATGTTTATTTTGCTAGGATAGGCCACACTAGGACTTTTATTTACGTTTTGTTTTTTTTATGTTTTTTCATCGTAACGATAGTTTGCATCATATTCCGCCTAAAACCAAACCACCTAATATTTGCATGAAAACTGACTCATATAGAGGTTACGCGTTAGTTTTCTATGACATACAGATGTCACACGGTCTCAATAAGCCATCACCCAAGTTAATTCATTCACGTAATGCTAGTTTTTCGTTCACTTAAAATGAATTAAAACTAAGTTGATGGGATCTTCCTCGTATAACCAAAAATTGAGAATAGTCTTTATAGGTCAAACTCCAATGAATCCCTTCTTCGTCGGTAGGCATAATATGACCCCTTCTACGTCGGGTAAGTTGGAACTGATTGACCTATTTTATCTATTTCTTGTGGTCACTCGTCATGCGATCCTGTGATTATGGTGGACTAAAGATAGGATTTACGGAAATCTATCTACCAAGAGTTCTAACGGTAGAACTAGCCAAAGAGTTGGCTTATCAATTTACGGAAATTGAGTCTTCGGATCATTTGTATTATTCTTGAGGTAGATCGATTATACAAGTGCAATGAGTCTACACGTTAAAATGAATTTTAATTAGACTTAAATCACCTCGATGAGTTGCTTATTTCATTTTATTTTTCTTTCTTTTTCAGTGTAGAACACGATCATTTAAACTGCTAATAACAAAATGGCTGGCCGTATGAACGACCCAATGCCAAGTGCCACATTGGACCGTGAGTCCTGGCTTCGGATCTTCATGAATCAGATGAATCAGTCTACTCGACTGAAGAATGATGGATCAAACTTGGCGGACTGGGAGGCGGCATTACGGAATGCTGCCATCGTTGATGGGAAGCTCAAATATCTGATAGAGCCCATCCCGCCAAACCCAGGCCCCACGGCTTGAGCTAACGAGATCGCCACGTATAGCAATTTCGTCATGGAAGCGGGTGCGATAAAGAACGTACTCATTTTTGCAATGGAATCCAATTTGCAGAAACGCTTCATAGCCCAAGATGCAAACAAGATTTTCACCACGCTCACTAAGGAATTCTCGAAAGCACCGAGAATCGTGACCTATGAGCATACCTGTCGCTTCTTTGAGGCGAAACTCCAGAAGGGCCAACCGGTTAGCCCACACATTCTCAGCATGATTGAGAATGTCGAGAAACTGGAGGCACTTGATTGTAAGATCAGTGAGAACATCGTGATTGACCGCATGCTTCATTCACTCCACGATGGTTTTGCGCTCTTTAGAGCCAATTACTATATGAATGATTTGAAGAAAAGTCCTCATGCACTACACTCCTTCTCGTGGGACCAGAGAAGGACATGAAGTTTAGTGGGAGCCTGAAACAGGATGTTCTCATTGTGTCAAACAAGGGCAAGGGTAAGGGCAAAGCTCAGGCAGACCTAGCAGTAGATAAGCCGAAGTTTAAGAAGTCGGGATCGGGTAAGAGTGGGCTTGGTGAGTCGAGCACCTCACTAGGCGCGACAAAGAGCAAGACCGGTAACATGGAATGCCATCATTGCCACAAGACTGGGCATTGGAGGCGTACATGTCCTGTATACCATGAGGACATAAAAGCAGGTCGCGTTACTCCTGTTGGTATGTCTACTTCTTCTACTTTTATTCATATGATTGAGATTAACCACGTAAGTTACGAAACTTGGGTACTAGATACTGGTTGTGGTTCTCATCTATGCAATCATGTGCAGGGGCTCCGAAACATCGAACCCCTCGTAAAGGGTGAGGTGGACCTGCGTGTCGGGAATAGAGCACGAGTGGCTGCCGTCTCGAGAGGAACATATGTGATCCAGCTTCCTAGCGGATTTGAGTTATTTTTATATAACTGCTATTATGTACCCAGTCTATCTAAAAATATTATTTCAGTTTCTGCACTTGACAAACTTGGTTTTTCATTTGTAATAGAGAATAATAGCTGCATTTTCTCATTACACGATATGGTTTATGGCAAGGCAGTCTCCATGAATGGAATTTATGTTTTAGATCAGACCACTGAAATATTGCACGTAATGAATAAAAAGTTAAAGGTTGGTGAAAAAGATCAAAGGTCGAGATAGCTCCATTCTGTATGAGCTGTTTAACGCGTTTCTCATTAATGTGTCCCATACGGCAGTGCCATAGATAAGTTTGATCTCAAAGCTATGGCTTGAGGCCATGCAATTCGAGATGGACTCCATGTATGAGAACAACGTATAGGATCTTGTTGACTTGCCTGCTAAGGTTCGTCCCCTTCAATACAAATTTCTTTACAAGATAAAGCATTCTGTAGAAGGTCAACAAGATATATAAAGCACGACTAGTTGTTAAAGGTTTCACCCAAGTGCCAGGTTTGCACTACGATGAAATTTTTGCACCCGTAGTCATGCTGCGTTCCATTCGGATTATCTTAGCGATTGCCGCTTTTCATGACTATGAAATTTGGCAGATGGATGTGAAAACCGCCTTCTTAAACGGTTATTTGGAGGAAGAGTTGTACATGGTACAACCCGAAGGTTTCATCGATCCTAAACATCCTAAGAAAGTATGCAAGCTTAAGCGTTCCATTTATGTACTTAAGCAAGCTTCTCGGAGTTGGAATCATCGTTTCGACCAAGTGATAAAAGAGAATGGATTTACTCGATCGGTCGAGGAACCATGTCTATATATCAAGTCGAGTGGGAGCAAGATTGTCTTCCTAATATTGTATGTTGATGACATACTCCTGATTGGGAATGACATACCTCTCTTAACTTCGGTAAAAGTATGGTTGAAGAACCATTTCGGATGAAATATCGGGTGAGGCACAAAGAATTTTGGGCATCCGTATCTATCGAGATAGATCACGTCGGATGTTATCTCTCAGTCAGGAGTCTTATATAGACAAGATTCTAGAGAGATTCAGCATGACTAACTCCAAAAAGGGGTTTCTTCCTATGGCTCCAGGGGTGCATTTGAGCAAGTCTCAGGCACCAAAGACACCGGAAGAGATAGAGCGCATGACCCGGATTCCTTATGCTTCGGCAATAGGATCAATCATGTATGCCATGATATGCACACGTCCGGACGTGGCATATGCATTGAGTATGACAAGTCGATTCCAACAGCATCCAGGTGAATCACATTGGATGGCTGTCAAGAACATTCTTAAGTACCTACGGAGGACTAAAGATTGGGCATTGACTTATGGAGGCGATCAAAAGCTATGCGCAACCGGTTACGCAGATGCTAGCTTCCAAACGGATCGAGATGACTCGAAATCTCGGTCACGGATTCGTTTTTACTCTTAATGGCTGCGCGATCGGTGGAAGAGTTCCAAACAAAGTGTTACAGCAGATTTCTACGACGACTCCGAGTACTATGCCGCGTGCGAAGGCCGCAAAGGAAGCGATATGGATGCGCCAATTCTTACAAGGACTATCTGTAGTGCCTAGTTCGAATGACCCGATCACCATCTATTGCGACAATAGAGGTGCCATCTTCCAAGCTAAGAAACCTAAGTCTAGCAACAAGTCTAGACACGTACAACGGAAATCTCATCTAATCCGAGATTACGTGGAGCAAAAGGAGGCAGTGATAGAAAAGTTTGCTACAGATGATAATATAGCAGATCCTCTCACTAAACCATTACGACAAGATAAGCATGAAGGGCATGTTATTTCCATGGGAATTAAACGTGTTCCTGAGTTGTAGTACTCTTTTATGGATTAGATTTTTTTTCTCGTGTACTCTATACGACATCATCATTTTGATATTTATATATTTTGTTTTTCATGTGGAGTTGTACGACTATCTTGAACACCACAAAGTGAACTGAACAAACATTATATTTTTGGTCCTTAATTGCCCAAGTGAGCTGATAACTCTGGCAATTATTTTGTGACGCTAGTTGATGGTGGGTTCAACGAGCCATAAGTCAAACGGTTGACTGACCAATCATAGAGGCGAGTTATATGGATATCTTGTAGGACACAATTGTGACAACGACGTGGAGTCCTAAATGTTTTATAACATTCGGTGCCAGGTCGTGGATAGGACCTCCATGGTGATCCTAAGAGTCGATTCTTTTGACTATCGACTGTCTCTTGAGACAAAGGCAGATTTTGGGTGACTTTGGTTTCTTTCTCACGGTCATCCGTAACAGGGGGCCAAGTAGATTTTTTCTGGGTCATTTCATGCTGTGCTTAGATCGGCTGGAGTCAAGTTGAAGGAAATATTCAGCCTTTATCAGGTACTCGATATTCTCAGGGCCACTCGAGGAGCTGTAACTGAAATGCATGGCCATGCTCGAATACGGATTCGTTTTATCAGTTAAGTTACTCTCTAGTCGGGGAAACCACTCTTGATACAGATCGATTGTAGAATACGACCTTGCGGATACGGATCTGCAAATTGTTTTACATTGAGTGGGGGAAATTTTAAATGGATATGAGAATCGGTTATCGCACATACACTTGTACGGACAATTGGGAGTTTGTTGGAGCCGGTGTCCTCCAGTTAGTGCGGATAACGTTATTGCACGTACACTTGTACGGACAAGTGGGAGCTTGTTGGGGCTGGTGTCCTTCACAGTTAGTGCAATGACATACAAATCTCTAAAAGGATTAAAGGGTATACTTTTGTATTATTATCAGTTGGTCCACGTTTATCAATAACGGTTGGCTTGCTTTAAAAGTTTATGTTACTTTTGCAAGACCATACCTATTTTAAAGAATTGAAAATGAAAAGTTGATTTAATTCCCTACTTATCCTTGGAATATAAACTTATTTATCATGATTTTAATTGCTAAATCCGAGATTTCTTTAAATTTTATCCAATTTCTGTTAACTTTGATCTTTTTATGATTTATTTGTCAAGCATAATGTTCCATTTTCAGGAATTTGATTCTCTTTTGAGTTTAAATGTGAAATCTTCATTTCTATTTTGGCTTTTACAAGAGAAAAATTGAGTAAATTACTTTCCTCTTTTGATTTTAACGTTGATCGGATGATAGAACTCGTTATTAGAGACGTTTAATAACTTGTTCTACGCTTGTCGGCGAATGATTTTGTTTTGAATTTGTCTTTGACTTGGAAGGTTAGCGTTCTTGTGTGCACGACAAGAGCAATTTCGTTCCATGAATGAGACTTATACTTTTGAAAACTCTTCATTAATGTTTTTGAAAGTACTTTGATCTTGATTTATACAAATGATTTGCCTTTCGACTTGGTTCTGTCGGAAAATTTTAGTTGAAGCTTTTGAAAGAATTTTAATTCTTACGATGAGTAACATTTTAAAAGTTTTGGTTACCGATTTCAAAAGTTCAGTTTTATTTTTATAACCTTTCTTTTCTACCTTCAAGTTTTGAGGACGAAACTTTTTAAAAGATGGGGTGATTGTTGTTGGGGCTGGTGTCCTCCACAGTTAGTGCAATGACATACAAATCTCTAAAAGGATTAAAGGGTATACTTTTGTAATATTATCAGTTGGTCCACGTTTATCAATAACGGTTGGCTTGCTAGATAAGCTCGACGTTATTGTCATACAGATGGCGGTGATCAACTGGTCCCTAAAAGTCACACCTATAGGATACGTTTGAGAGATGTGACGGTATGAAAATACAGTCATGTTGATGCCTAATATGACTAAGCGGTTAGTCGGAGTTATTGACTAATAACTAGTCAAACGCGATGTTGAGATAATTATTTAATACGGATTAAATAATACTGGCTAAGGTGAATTAAGCGGTTAATTCATAAATTGAATATAAACGGTTATATTTAATTAATGTATATTGAGTTGATTAATTATACAATATTGTCATTGTCAGACAAGTATTAACATGTCGACTGATTCGTGTTATTAGTCGATATTTTAATATCCGATATCGGATAACAATTTATAATTAAAACCCGTCATATACATTTAGCAAAACGAGTCGGACCACGAGTCAAATAAGGAGAAAGTGGAAAGCCCACTCCCTCCCCTAGTACACGGTTGGCCGAGTGAGTCAAAAGGAGAGTCCTTCTCTCCTTTTGACCTAATGATATTCATTTGAAAGAAAATTAGGGTTTTGGAGCATTTTTCTCTAAAATTCTAGATCTCACATCAGAAAACTCACAAAAGCCCTCTCAATATTGCAAGGCAATCAGAGAGCAATTTCTAGCACAAGGGGCATAGTCTCAGACGATCTTGGGTGCAACATTTAGGAGGAAATCTACGTTGATTTCTGTTCTTAGGCCGATTTGCACAGGACCCGAGGTTGATTCTCATTCTATTATCGTTTCTCTTGTTTTTCGTTTATGACAATTAATCGCATGATAAAATTACGTTATAGTCCTTAATTTTAAGGGGTTTTATTCGGATATTACCCTACAATTGTAACACCCGCGAATTTCCCATTTTGACATTTAAAATTTATTAAACCGTTTGATTACTTTATTTTATAATTTTGAATTATTCTATTTAATTAATTTTATGTCAAACACGTTTTTTAGAAACGTATTATATAAAAGCTCATTTTTATAAAAATACTTATTATTAAATTATATTTTGGGGCATGATTTTTATAAGAATGTATTTATTCATATTTTTGGTCGGATAATAATTGTGACGATAATAATAATTTTCTGTCTTGAGTTATAGACACTTTTCCGTCTAGCAAAGATCGTCGCATTTCTCTTATAAAGCCATTTCAATTCGGACCAACCCGATTCCGACGACACTCACTCTTACACTCTAACTTAATAATAATAATAATTATTATTATTACATTATTACTACTACCCTACCCTGCGTCCTGCGTCCTTCCTCATTTCTTCTTCTTCTTTTCTGAAAAACAACAATACGCAGCAGCCACAATAACAAAACAACAGCAACAACCATTTCCGCCTCCTTCAACCTCCATTTCCTCCCTTATTTCTCAACCAAACTTCACCATTTTTATACCATTGGCTTCCTCTCTCCGTCCTCATCCTTTTAAGACTGAAGATAGGCTCGTGTTTTGGACGTTTTACTCGGAATTCGAGAGCTAAAGGTAACGGTGATAGGTTACTCGACAAAATATCGAACTTTCGTCTTATGGGTCGTTTTATGTGCTTTTATTCGGTAAAGTTCGGTTCTTGCGTCCTTTCTCCTTCATTTGTAAAGTTCCGTCTCATATTGTTGTTGGTAACGGCGATTTTGGGATGGTTGTCCTCTGTTTTGGGGACCGTCGTAATAGTGGTCAATTAGATGGGGTAATGGTGACTGTTGAGTGAAGATATGAGACGGTTTGGGTGCGTGTTTGATCTCTGCTCTAGAACGAGTGGAGTGAGTTGTTTTCGGGATTTTGAATCTTGTAGTAGCTGTGCTTTGGTTCCGTTTTGGGAATGTTTAAGAACTCGTATTTAGTGACTCGGTTTTCCTACTCTTTCGCTGTAAAGTTTGAGCCTTTAGTTGCAGCTGAAGTCAAATATGTCCGTCTCAACCTTGCTTACACTCCCGTCTTATTTTGACCCGTGTGGACTGTTTTGAACTCGACTTTGGGAGCCGTGACAGAGCTGAGTTGGGCTCTGTTTTGGGCATGAGATTATGATGTTATGGGGACAGTTTTGGGATGGGAATAGGGCGTATGTCAGGGTTGTTTAAACTCTGTTCTGGAGCGAATGTTTGTGGTCTTTCGGGACCGATTTAAGCTTGCTGTATATGTGTCGAATTCCATCTTGTTTATACTCGAACTTCTCGTGTTAAATGCCTAGTTGTACACCATGTTAGCACGGTTCTTAGTGACCGTTTCTCGGGCTGCTTAGCAGCCGTGACCAAGTGTTTGTAGGGTCTTCGTAGGCTGGCCGTGGTCGTACTCGGTGATGCTCTTGTTTGCTTAGCGTGGTTGCACCGTCCCTCCTTTCTTTCTTCCTTGTTTCTCTTGTTCTCTTAGGTGTTGGGTATGACTCACTTGGGCTTGACATGTTCTACCATTTGGGTTTGCCATACTCTATCCTTTGGACTTGTTAGGTTTTATGAAATGGATTTGAAATGTTTATTAGATTGGGCATGTTTACATCTTATGTTATTGGGCCACACTCATTATGGGTACTTTTGGTGCCAATTTCGGGTTGATTGAAATGTTTAAATTCCGTGTGATGCTTTATATAACTTAACTCGTTAATTATAAATCATTTACACATTGAGTTAATTGGACTCCACATAATTATTTTGTGGGACTCATTTGATTTAGTTTGTTGGGCTCATTTGATTTTAGTAAATGGGCTAGCTAAATTTAGTAATTTGGGCTAGTCATGGTTATAAATCGTTTTGGCGCTAAATTGGTTTAATTAAAATATAATTTATTAATACGTATTTTTATAAAAATGAGCTTTTCTATAATACGTTTCTAAAAACGTGTTTGACATAAAATTAATTAAATAGAATAATTCAAAATTATAAAATAAAGTAATCAAACGGTTTAATAAATTTTAAATGTCAAAATTGGAAATTCGCGGGTGTTACAGACTATAGATACCCAGTATCTGCTGAGACTCCAACAAACACCCGATGATTATCGGACTACAACATGTTTTGGGATCGCAGCGTTTGATCGACAGTTTGTGTACAACTTTACGTCGAAAAACTTAAAACGATTACGAAAATAAAACATTTCAAAACATTTCAAAATTACCTGGAGTGTTTAATGCACAACGACGGGGTCGCGATGACACTAACTAGAGTCAAAACCGACATCGAGCAAAAAACCGACTCGAAAATTCAAAATCCCGACTCCAACAACGAGTCAAACCGAGTCAACCACAAAAACATAATATCTCAAGCCTTCTATACTAAGTTTTCCCGGATTCATGAATGGTCAAGTACCAAACATGTGACTACAAAACCTAGGATATAACAAATCATGATTGCGTTTGTTGTGATAGTGACAACACGACTCGAAGTGCCACGACGTGGCTCGCGCCTCTTTGAGCAGCCCAGGTGGCCACGTCGCTCAAAACTCACACAACCACTCATTCTCCTATAAATACCCCTCAAATGTCGCCCATTTAAGACTTACGCGAGTGTCGGCCCCCTCTTTTCTCCCTTAAAATTCTCGACTCGACTTGTAAAGTCACAATCCGACGCGTGTTTTCTACCTACCGATCGTAAACACGAGTCTTACACATTGTTTGGTACCGTCATCGTGCATTAAATCACTTATCCGACCACTTTGACCACTACACCATCACTAAACTTTTAAAACACTCTTTTACTTACCAAAACGGTTTTAAATCGAGTCTTTTCCGATCAAACAAGTTGTTACACTTACGTCGGTCACTCGCCATAACCAAACATGTAAGTATGAGGGTGTAAAAATCCTCTTTTATTATGTTTTCTTTCGTTTCATGACTTTAACATGCTAAAACATGCATAACATGAACCAAAACATGGAATAAACGAGCCAAAACTGATTTTTGGTCTGAGGCAGAAGCCCCTTAGGTCGCCTACTGGCTCGCGCCTAAATGGAGTGCCCAGACCAGAGATCAACCATGTTTGTTCTCGTCATTTCCCTTAATCCATTTTTCATATTTGTAATCGGTTTTTACCATTTTAAGTATTTTCGAAACCTTTTTGTTTCATTTTACTTGTTTTAACCATAAAGCATTTTTCACCCTTGGTTCTTCATACCATGACGATTAAATCCGTGTTTCGGTGATAATATTCGGTTAATGACATTTAGGAGGTATTTTAAAGCCTTTCATCATTTCTTTACATTTTCAAAACAAGCATATTAGTCACCAACACGAAATCATCCTTGGTTCTATATACCATGCCGGATTTTAACCCGGGTACGATGATGAGTACCGACTAATTACATTCAAAATGGACTTAAAACAATTAGTCCATAATCATTTTCAAAACTATTCATGTCAAGCTTGTCAAATCGAACCCGACATCGAATATTATCAAACAATGATGATTATTCGAGTCTAGTTCTTCAAATTAACAAATATGGTCTAAACGACCCTTTCAAAATCAAACCGGGTCCAAATACCCATTTTCAACACGTTTCATAACGTTTTCTAAACAGTCAGAACACGGCATACAGCCGTTGGCTAACCCGCGCCTCAAGCAGGCCTTTTCTTTCTCATTTTCAAAACCAGAGGGAGGCCCCTTACACCACCGGCTGGCTCGCGCGTCTTATAGCCGTCTGGTATAGGGCCTGTTCCCTTCTAGCATTAGTCCAGGACGATCCCGACTCCGGTTAACCCGGATATAGGACGGATCAGATGACTATTCGAACCACATTTGCAAAATGCCTTACTAAGACAAATGGATCATGTTATGCACCCTAAACCTAATACGGTAAATGGATGTTTAATTTCCGTCTTGCATGCAAATCAATCATTAATCCAACTCGACATCTTATACTTGATACTTGGATTAAATCAACCGACTTAGAAAGCTCACATGTTAGGTTTAAATCATTGGATGCGCATTCATGCATTTAAACCGTTTTATCAACTTTTGCATTCAACCAACCATGATCGATCAGTAGAGGCCGCTAAACGCGGGCGGGATTGGGTGTCTGATTAAAGGGCTTCCCAATACGTACCTTCACCTCTTACTCAGAAACTTTGGATAGTGGACGACCTTATCCAGGGCGTACGAGAGTCATTCTAGAGATAGGATGCTAAAGAGGGACGATTTCCTTATCTTTAGTACCTATGTCAAAACGCTGCTTTGTGCTTCGATTTGACCGAGGTATAAAGTGGAATTTGAACGGGTTCCAGGCATCCCACAAATGCTTGGTGGCGAATCCGAACATCTCTAAATCGTTTCGAGACCCTTACCGAGATGAAACCGACCGATCTAAAAAACGATCCAGTCGAAAGCACCTTTACTCCGCCGAGCGTGGCTTTCAAAAAGACCGCTGCCGTTGTCCACAGAATTTGGGCATACGCAGGTGGGCCATGTCCACAGATTGGCGACTCCGCTGGGGAAAACTAGGACACTTATGTCTTTGTGGTCCCTAGATGGTGAGACTCAAACGAGGTCTTGGTTGGAATGCATTAATTGATATTACGGTCACGGTTGGGTTCCTTGTCCGGGCCCACAACCTAACCTTTATCGACCAATTGGTTCGTCTCGTCGGCGTGAGTTTTCTCATCCCCGCGGTTTGGATCCCGATTGAGTTAAGCATACCATTGACGTTACACATTTCTGTTTCGTCAAAGAGCTTTCATCACTTTCGAGCACGAGGCTAGGGCACCCTCCTTACACATTTTGTTTGGATTGGTATCCCTCTCGTAAATCGGGGTTTGATTGCTTGGTGTGTAACCCACCCTTTTAAGCCAAAACCCGTGTCAGCATGATGCATAATATAATGAAACTGTGAGTGCTTATGTGCTACTTGATCATAAGTCCTTCCGTGTCATTTTTCAAACTTTCAAAACACCTTTTGCGCCCGTTATAATGGCCGTTTCAAACCTCGGTCTTTCGCCGACCGTTGCACGCCTTTCTAGGCCGTCGTAATGACGATTTTCAAACCCGGTTTTGTATAACCATTTCAACACACCTTTCTAGGCCGTCGTAATGACGATTTTCAAACCCGGTTTTGTATAACCATTTCAACACACCTTTCTAGGCCGTCGTAATGACGATTTTCAAACCCGGTTTTGTATAACCATTTCAACGCACTTTTCTAGGCCGTCGTAATGACGATTTTCAAACCCGGTTTTGTATAACCATTTCAACACGCCTTTCTAGGCCGTCGTAATGGTGATTTTCAAACTCGGTTTTGTATAACCATTTCAACCCGCCTTTCTAGGCCGTCGTAATGACGATTTTCAAACTCGGTTTTGTATAACCATTTCAACACGCCGTTTTAGGCCGTCGTAATGACAATTTTCAAACCCAGTTTTGTATAACCATTTCAAATCACCTTTTTACGCCGTTATAATCGCCGCGTCTAGACACGGATTTTAACCCGTTTCGCGCCGACAATGGCTCTTTCAAAACCCGAGAAAAGCACACACCCTTTTCTCGAGACACTTTCGGGATCCCGAGGACCATGCACCGTCCCCGAGACCTCTTCAAACATTTCAAACTCGATTTTCAAAACATACAATTTTGAATTTCAAAACTGTCTTGGGAAGCAACACACCGTTTTCCGAGCCGACTCAAACTCAAACTGTCTTTTGCAAATAAACTTAAGACAACCCTTTTCAACTGATCGACTTGCAGAGATCTCTATCTTCGGAAGCCGCCCTTTAAAGCGACAAATGAATCTTTTGAAAATTCCTATTTTCGAAAACTTCAGTCCACCATTCCAATTCCGCCTCGTGTCTATCGAGTCAAAGGAAACGTACTTATGGGTCTTTACTTATGAGTCGTCTCGCCACGAGACCCGTCCAATGGCGTCACGCCGTCATGTTGGACTCGTGTCAAAGGTTCGGTCAAACACTGTCACGTCATAAATCGAGTCAGCACCGAGGGACCACACACGGTCACCCCGTCTTGTTGAGTCGATCTTGGTCTCGTCCTCTGTGTTGTCTGCGTTCAGTCTTGGAACCGTGTCGGATTGAGTTGTAATGTGAGCCGTTTTTCTGCCTCAGAGCCATGGCCCCGTCTTCGGCTTCGTCCAACAACAACAATGATAACAACAGAGATGTCACAACTGATAAATTAGCCAGCCTACTCACTGCTCTTAAGGTCACCCTGGATCGCGTCGAGACCCGTATCGACGCCCTGGAGAACAAGGAAATTGGGGAACATAATACCCCACCTATGATCGAGACCGAGAAGAGGCTAAAACTCTTGGAAGA
>NW_027413631.1:0-18586 GCF_048544455.1 Silene latifolia
TGCTAATTTAGTGAAATAAGCTCAAAATAGCTAATTGGACGGTTTTGTTCCCAAAATCAATCTCGGGTTCACTTAAAACAACTTTCATAAGGACTCGTAAAGAAACGGAAATTATTAAATAAATAAACTCGAACTAACTTCAATAAACTCGAACTAACTTTAAATAAACTTATTAATGATTATTAAAATTAACGTATCAAATTATGATGAAATTAATTAATTAGCTAAGCATATATATATAAATCGTTAAATGACGTAATTAAATTCAAAATAGAAATTAAAAGAATTTTATCCAACTTAATAAAATACGGGATGTTACAATCACCCCATCTTTTAAAAAGTTTCGTCCTCGAAACTTGAAAGTATAAATGAAAGGTTATAAAAATAAAACTGGAATTGGAATCGGTAACCAAAACATTTTAAAGGTTATTTATCGTAAGAATCAAAATCCTTTCAAGAGCTTCAACTAAAATTTTCTGTCAGAACCAGATTCTCATCAAAGGAACGGAAGTGTTCTCGTTACGTATTCAAGAACATCACATTCCAAATCAAAGATAAGGTCAAAAGGCAAATCATTTGTATAAATCAAAAATCAAAATACCTTCAAAAACATTAATGAAGAGTTTTCAAAAATATAAGTCTCATTCATGGAACGGAATTGCTCTTGTCGCGCACACAAGAACGTTAACTTTCCAAGTCAGAGACAAATTTAGAACAAATACTATTCGCCGACAAGCGTAGAACAAGTTATCAAACGTTTCCAATAACTAGTTCTAACATCCGATCAACGTTAAAATCAAAATAAGAGAAAGGTAATCTACTCAAATTTTCTTTTGCAAAAAGCCAAAATAGAAATAAAGGTTTCACTTTTAAACCCAAATGGGGGTCAAATCCCTGAAAATGTAACATTAAACTTTGACAAAGAAGTCATAAATAGATCAAAGTTAACAGAAATTGGATAAAATTTAAAGAAATCTCGGGTTTAGCAATTAAAATCATGATAAAGAAAGTCGTACTCAAGGAACAAATATGGAATTAAATCAAATTTTCATTTTCAAATCTTTAAAAATAGGTTAGGTTTGCAGAAGTGACATAAACTTTTAAGAATGAATCGAAACTGGTAACTTGAAAGTTTAGAAGTTGTACAAAAAGGAAAGTAACTTAGATAGCATAAAAACAAAGTATGTTAAAAGAGCTCAAACTTAACCAACAAGAGAGCTATAATGACTTTCATAGGGTAAAAATTGAAGTCAAAATTACAAGGATGTCAAAGATAGAGTTTCACAAGATACAAGTGTCAAACTTAAAGGAGGAGAAAGATGAAGAGAGGAAATGAGGTATGAACGGTAACGCTTATGATCAAGGAGAAAGGGAAATTAGCCAACAAGGGAACGCCAGACACTCTTATCTCAAACAACAACATCACTCAAAACGGTTTCAAAACTTCCTAACAACAAAACTCATAACCACATCACTCCCAAGGGTTTCCTCAATCGCTTATGTTACCTCATCCTAATCTATTCCCTAAAACAAGGTACTCCACTATAAGTGTGATCTCATCGCTCCAAATCCTCAAACATCCAGAAACAACTTTCACAAGCCTAAGGTCAAGGCTTCCGACAAAGTTATATTCGTATCCAACTAGTGTCAACTATGGGTTCCTTAAAAAAAATAAACCTTCAATCAAGAATACCAATACCAAGCTCTAAACTCCAAGAGAAGGTTCCTCAAATATTCCACAAGGTTCTCATTTCAAAACAAGGTAGTAACATACCAACCCCAAAATCTGAAAAATCAATAGTATCTCAAGTTTCTCTATCCTTTTACTTATCAAGGATTCCCAAAAGCGGAACTACACTCAGCTACACTCAGCTACGACATCATCCCATCATCTCAAGTACTCAATGCGACCTCAAGGTCTATAAAACTATAGGGTTAACAAATTCTTCTCAATACTAAGACTCTCTCAACTCAAGAACTCTCAAGAGCCACCTAATACCAAATCACATCACCAATCCATTATGGTCATCAACATCCCAAGGAGTATTCTTTCAAATTTGACATCCTAAAACTTACTTACCATCAAATTCACAAGAAACAAGGTCTTAATTGTAACAACACTTCATCACCTCAAAGTTCATAAAACCATAAATTGAAACTATGTGCTTTAACCTAACAATTGGTGTCAACCATACCGTTACCCTTTCTAGTTATTAAAACAAGTGCTAAAACTTCCCAATAATGTAGCTTACTCTCACTCTCATACCATACCTCAAGTAGTAATCAATATCACTCACTAAAACCAACTAATAATCCCACCATTAGCTTTTTTCATATGGTCATACACATTATCAAACTCTCATGTCCAAAGTGATTATGGAAGCCAATCACAACTCGACTTACTTAGTCAATCCTATATCCTCAAACCCACCATTTAGTTTCATCCCTTTTAAGTCAAGTACTAAGCACTAGTATCCCAAACATAAACAACAATGCCATGTTCCATAACCTTAGTAACCAATGCAACTCACACTTGACACACAAAATCCACCAATCCAACGTACTCACTTTATCAAGGATCTAGGTATAAGAATCACTAAGTATGTCTCATCACCTTACCTAAGTCTTTCTAACATCACAACTTCTCAAAACCGGGGTTATAGATCAACCAGAAACAACTCCACAAGCCAAATTATCCAACCAAGGTTAACACCCCACAAAAGAAAGAGAACTATCTAAAAGGCGTTAAGAAAGGATTAGCAAGGATGAAAGGACAAGTTAGGAGTACAAGCGTAGCTTTTAAAGTAAAACAGAAGGGAGTTTAGAAGGAGGATAAGCACCAAGAGATTAAGAATAAGGCGAGATACAAAAAGAACGAGAAACATCTTCAAGGAAGAAAAAGCATTCTTCAATACTTGAACAAATCTTCAATCTTCAGCAATAGGCACTAAACCTTGATCTTCGTAAAATATAAGTGTCCTTTCAATGGAACGGAGATACTCTTGGTGATCACTCAAGAACATCAATATTCCAATTCAAAGACATAAAAATACATTTTTACACCAACAAATGATAAAACTAATTATCAGACGTCTCCAATAACAAGCTTTAACACTAATTGACGTTAAAACCAGTGAAAAACATTAAAATATTTTCAAAACCTTTAGTTCAAATTTTTTTTTTTTAATAAGGGTAATAACTCCATTAGCTATAGATAAGCTCACGGTCATTGATCCAAGAACGCAACAATTATTAAATGACAATCAACAAACAGGTTAGTACCTAACAAAGAGCAAACACAAAGAGACTACAACATAAGGTCCTAAGTCTACCCATCTTACCCATCTCTCAAGTTTATTATTTTAAGGTCAAGTTATTTATATTGGGGTGCACAAACGTGCGTCGGGAGCAAATATGCTCTGATACCAACTGTAACACCCTCACTTATCGCGGAAAAGTAAACACGTAATTCTTAAAGTTAGTTCGAGTTTATTGCTTGTCTCTTTGCTAGCTTAAGGTAACTATTCCGAGTTACTCGACGAATTAATGTCACATTAGTAGTTGATGTTGTGTTTGGTGTTAGTTGTTCCTTGAGAACTTTGTTGAGAAGTCTTTGTCAATTCATTCTTTGGTTTTTAAAACATTGAGGTTGTGTCGAGTGCTTGAGATAAAGAGATGCTTTTATACTTGAGTCTTCTTGCCTATTGCTGAGGATTGAAGATTTGTTCAACCTTTGAAGAATGCTTCTACTTCCTTGAAAATGTTTCTCGTTCTTTTTGTATCTCGCCTTATTCTTAATCTCTTGGTGCTTATCCTCCTTCTAAACTCCCTTCTGTTTTACTTTAAAAGCTAAGCTTGTACTCCTAACTTGTCTTTGTTCTTTGTTTTCTTCTTCTGGAGAGTTCTCTTTCCCTTTCAAAATTTGATCTGTTAATCGACGTCGGTGCTTCGTTCCTTATCCGTTTTCAACTATAAAACAGACTAACCAGCTTTCAAAATACACATATTTAACAAGTAAAATCGAGTAACCTATAATTGTTACCTTTTTCCGATTGAACTAATCATTTATGACTAACAAATCTTCTACAAGACCGTCTATCTTAGCATCTACAACCGTCTTATAATAAATAAAGCTGAAAATATAAATTGGGTTTGTAAAAATACATGACAAAAATGAATGTTACTTACATCGGAATGACGAGAACGACTAGAGGAGCGCTATGGAACAAATATTAAGGCATCAACGTAAAACATCCTAAAACAACCCCTGCATGCCAGTATACACCGTCTTAAATATACCACTTACTAACTAGCATCCCAAATGATCCCTAGAGGTCAGTATACACCGTCTCAATCATCTCCACATATCAGTATACACCGTCTCAACTATAAAACAAACTAATTAACATCCATAAGGATAGGGGATGTTGTAACACCCCGTAATTTCGGACCGTTATTATATTGCGGAAATAATTTATTAATCAAGTTGAATTTAATATTAATGTATTTGAAGTAATAATAATTCAATGAAATATAATTCTATTATATTTTGAAGTAAAGTATTTATTTTGATAGTTTCGAAATGTTTAAAAATAGTTTAAACCATGTAAAAACCTTTTATTTCGAAATAAGGGCATATCGGGGAAAATGGAAATTCTTGTGAAAATTGGGCAAACGATTTTGGAAATGGGTCATATGAGTACTCAATCTTCTTGTAAGCTCGTGGTTAAGCACTTTGGCATTGTCGGAATTTGCATTTTACAAACGGTTCTAATTATCGTCGAAACGAGCCAAAACCGACTAATGAAATTCCGCCACATATCCCGCTCCTTTCCCCCTATTCCACGGCACTCCTTCTTCCCCCTCCTTCCTATTTCTTCCTAAGGCTTCTTTTGCCTCTTGACCGAAATCCACAAAAAAAAAAAAATCAAATAAACTTACAATCGTAATTTCATCATAACTTCTTCGTTTCTAGTCCGATTTTCGCAAAATTTATATTTTCGGAATCCTCACTTCAAGATCTACATCCTAGTATGTTTTAATTTCAGTTTTCATTATGTTGATTTAAGATGATTTTGGGCATAATTTCGGTTTAGTAATTATTATTGTGTTTTTGTTGTTTTTAATAGGTGAAGATTATGAGAATGATATAGGGGACTCCTATATAGTAGAGGATGATGGGTAGCTACTTTTTTTAGGGTTTTCTCAAGGGTTATTTTGCCTTTTTCTAGCTTAAGGTAACATATTTCGAGTTACTCGACGAATAAATGTCACATTCTTTGTTTTCTTGTATGATTTTGTGAATGTTATTTGAGTAGTTTATTTCACATGAAAATATGGGTTAAATTCATGTCTTTTGTAAGTTTAAGTTCACATATTAGTATGGAAATAAAATGGGAATGATTAATTGATGCTTAAAACGATGTTAAAATGAACAAAAATGGAGAAATGGAGGGTTTGGGGTGGCGGCCCAGCAGGCCCGGCAGGCCGTGCAGGCCCACGGCAGGCCCGGGTTGACCCGGGTAGGCCCGTTGCTTGTTTTCGCGATTTTCCATGCGTTGTTTGTCGTTTCGGGTGTATTAATGTTATATTTTGTATAAGTAACATATGGGTAGTCTTATGAAATGAATAATGTTAGTAGTAAATATAATGTTGATGGTAAAGTTATGTTTATATTGGTAGTTGGCACATGTTAGGATAGGTTATAATATGAAATTGTAATGAATAGGCTTAAAATGAATTTTATAGCGATAATTGTAATGTTTGGATGATTATGCAGCGAGCCTTAGTCCCTTTGATGAATCGATGTCGATCAATTGTGTGATTGGTCACGCGATTGAACCGTACTGTCGTAGGGACCTGGGGTTGCGGGTAAAAATTCGGTTGGATGAAAATTATTGTGAAAAATGGGTAATTGGCCTTATTCTTGTTTTAGGCCATTTATTATGTTTTTAGTTCACATATGTTGTTGGTTGATTTGAATGGTTTCTTATATTGTAGAAACGGCCCTAGATTCCCTAAAACCTTTAATATTTTTAGTATTGCTTGAAATGGATTTGGTATTGAATACTTCTTGCAGGTTGTTGTGTTTGTCATAGATAGGTCTTTATAGTCTTTGACGAGTATATGTTCACTGCTTAATAGCTTTTGTGTTCCTGACTTGGTGGGTTTATATCCAAGTTGAGGCATGACCTCGTTACTTATATTGAGAGTAAGTGGTCAACTTAAGTACTAGCCAACCCTTTGGTGGACTCCTTAGGGTACTCACTTTGTTTTAAAAAATTTGTGGGTCTTGGGTGCGGTGGTGTGTATCCGCATGTCTAGGTCTGCGCAGATTTAGGACTAGGGTTGTGTTGTGTCTTGGCCATGTTTTGATAGAACCTCTGAGCCAAGATACCGGTTCGATTACCTTCCCTACCTCGTGGTATAGACTCGAGTTACAGAGTGACTATTGACGGTGCTAAGAACTTATGCATGTCTTTGATATATTGCCCTTTCTTGTATGGTGATTTTATGAATTGTAATAGGTGAGATGCAAGCCGGTTACAATTGATAAAGTTTGGATTACTGCTTGTTATATGTTTCACATGATAGTTTAATTTGGTCAGTTTAGTGTTCATATGTTAGAATATTCGGTAATTAGTTTATATATGATGTTGTTTACATGTTACATTACCTGTTACATTAAATATGACATTTCGTGGCTGGGAGGATTCAAAGTTACTCCCCACTAAATTGTGGCTTTCGTGTTTGTATAAAATGCGATTGACATGTTGATGATGATTAGATGGGGTACACGGACGAGCTAGTGAGCAAAAGAACCTTGGACCTAGTTTGGTTATATTTTGTAGTAAACCTTTAAACATATGGTTGTGTTTATATTTTGGAGGGACATATGTCTCCCTCTTTTACTTTGGTTTGTATCACTTTATTCTCAAAATAAGTAACGAGGTCATGCCCCAACTTGGATATAAACCCACCAAGTCAGGAACACAAAGGTTTTATGTTATGCCTTGATATTTGTAATTATCATTTCACATGTTGGTTGTTGGATGAATTGGTTGCCTTATACTTGAGTCTTCTTGCCTTGTTGCCATTTTAGCTTGTTCTCATGAATTATGAGATTAACAGTTAGCTGGAATTTGGATTATTATTGATATTGGAGATATTGTTGGATTGTCAGCTAAATATGCTCTGATACCAACTGTGACACCCTCATTTTTAGCGTTAAATAAACACGTAAATTCTACAGAAAAACTGACAGGATATGTTTGTAATTGGTTCAACTAGATAAAACCTGTAATTTTAAAAACTTTTCTAAACCATTCACAAACATTTCCAAATGAAGAGTGCCAAAACCTGCAAAAACTAACAAACTAATTTACATAACATAGCTAAAGTCGCGAGAATAAAGTGATACAAACCAAAGTAAGAGAGGGAGACATATGTCCCTCCAAAATATAAACACAACCATAAGTTTAAAGGTTTACTACAAAATATAACCAAACTAGGTCCAAGGTTCTTTTGCTCGCTAGCTCGTCCATGTACCCCATCTAAACATCATCAACCTGTCAATCGCATTTTATACAAACACGAAAGCCACAATTCAGTGGGGAGTAACTTCGAGTTCTCCCAGCCACGAAATGTCATAATTAATATAACATGTAAACATAAGAATATAAATATGAAAACACATAGCCTTAGCATATAGATGCTAGACAATCGTGCTTATCATGTGAACAACAATATAACAACACGTAGTCCTAGCATGCGAATACTAGACCGACTCATACTACACTATCATGTGAATCACATAACATCCAGGAATCCAAACTCTATCAACCATAGCCGGCTTGCATCTCACCTTCTATGATTCATAGAATCATCAAACAAGAAAGGACAATATATCAAAGACAGGCATAAGTTCTTAGCACGGTCAATAGTCACTCTGTAACTCGAGTCTATACCACGAGGTAGGGAAGGTAATCGAACCGGTATCTTGGCTCAGAGGTTCTATCAAAACATGGCCAAGACACAACACAACCCTAGCCTAAAATCTGCTTGAGACCTAGACATGCGGATACACACCACCGCACCCAAGACCCACAATTTTTTTAAAACAAAGTGAGTACCCTAAGGAGTCCACCAAAGGGTTGGCTAGTACTTAAGCTGACCACTTACTCTCAAAATAAGTAACGAGGTCATGCCCCAACTTGGATATAAACCCACCAAGTCAGGAACACAAAGGCTATTGAGCAGTGAACATATACTCGTCAAAGACTATAAAGACCTATCTATGACAAACACAACAATACCTCACATATAAGCAGCTGACCAACAACACAATCCCCAGTATTAATGGTACTCCATAACCTTTATATATTCAATTACCCAAATTATAAGAATGAGAAACTAACTTGCAAGAAGTATTCAATACCAGTTCCATTTCAAGCACTATTAACAATATTAAAGGTTTCAGGGAATCTAGGGCCGTTTTTACAATATAAAAAACCATTCAAATCAACCAACAACACATGTGAAATAAAAACATAATAAATGGCCTAAAACAAGAATAAGGCCAATTATCCATTTCACACAATAATTTCATCCAACCGAATTTTTACCCGCAACCCCTGACCTGCGGCAGTGCGGGTTCAATCGTGGTGACCAATCACATAATTGATTGACATCGATTCATCAAAGGGACCAAGGCTCAGTTTTCGGCATAATCATCCAAACATTGCAATTATCGCTATAAAATTCATTTTAAGCCTATTCATTACAATTTCATATCATAACCTATCCTAACATGTGCCAACTACCAATATAAGCATAACTTTACCATCAACATTATATTTACTATTAACATTATTCAATTCATAAGACTACCCATATGTTACTTATACTAAATATAACGTTAATAAACCCGAAACTACGAACAACGCATGAAAAATTGCGAAGACAAGCAACGGGCCGACCCGGGCCAACCCAGGGCTGCCGTGGGCTGCACGGCCTTAGGGCCAAATGGGCCGCCACCCCCAAACTCTCCATTTCTCCAATTTTGTTCATTTTAACATCGTTTTAAGCATCAATTATTCATTCCCATTTCATTTCCATACTAATATGTGAACTTAAACTTACAAAAGACATGATTTTAACCCATATTTTCATGTGAAATAAACAACTCAAATAACATTCACAAAATCATACAAAAAGCAAAGAATGTGACATTTATTCGTCGAGTAACTCGAAATATGTTACCTTAAGCTAGAAAAAGGCAAAATAACCCTTGAGAAAACCCTAAAAACAGTAGCTACCCATCATCCTCTACTATATAGGAGTCCCCTATATCATCCTCATAATCTTCACCAATTAAAAACAACAAAAACACCATAATAATTACTAAAACCGAAATTATGCCCAAAATCATCTTAAATCGACATAATGAAAAATGAAATTAAAACATACTAGGATGTAGATCTTGAAGAGAGGATTCCGAAAATATAAATTTTGCGAAAATCGGACTAGAAACGAAGAAGTTATGATGAAATTACGATTGTAAGTTTATTTGTTTTTTTTTTTTTGGGTTTCGGTCAAGAGGCAAAGGAAGCCTTAGGAAGAAATAGGAAGGAGGGGGAAGAAGGTGGGCCGTGGAAAGGGAGAAAGGAGCGGGAATTTGGCGGAATTTCATTAGTCGGTTTTGGCTCGTTTCGACGATAATTAGAACCGTTTGTCAAATGCAAATTCCGACAATGCCAAAGTTCTTAAACACGAGATTACAAGAAGATTGAGTACTCATATGACCCATTTCCAAAATCGTTTGCCCAATTTTTACAAGAATTTCCATTTTCCCCGATATGCCCTTATTTCGAAATAAAAGGTTTTTACATGGTTTAAACTATTTTTAAACATTTCGAAACTATCAAAATAAATAATTTACTTCAAAATGTATTTTTTTATGTCTTTGAATTGGAATATTGATGTTCTTGAGTGATCGCCAAGAGTATCTCCGTTCCATTGAAAGGACACTTATATTTTAAGAAGATCAAGATTTAGTGCCTATTGTTGAGGATTGAAGATTTGTTCAACCTTTGAAGAATGCTTCTACCACCTTGAAGATGTTTCTCGTTCTTTTTGTATCTCGCCTTATTCTTAATCTCTTGGTGCTTATCCTCCTTCTAAACCCCCTTCTGTTTTACTTTAAAAGCTACTCTTGTACTCCTAACTTGTTCTTTGTTCCTTGCTTATCCTCCCTTAACGCCATTAGATAGTACTCTTTCTTGTGAGGAATGTTGACCTTGGTTGGAAAATTCGACTTTTGAGGAGATTGTTTGTGTCTGACCCTTAACCCTGGCTTTGAGAAGTCGTGATGTTAGAAAGACTTAGGTAAGGTGATGAGACATACTTAGTGATTCTTATACCTAGTTCCTTGACAAAGTGAGTATAATTGATTGGTGGATTATTTGTGTTAGGAATGAGTTGCCTATGTGATTAAAGTTATAGAACTTGGCTTTGTTGTTTATGTTTGGGATTTGAAAGCTTAGTAGGTTGAGCGTCGTCACCTTAGGAGTAAACATGAGATAAGTTTAGAATATGAATTTGGAAGAAAACCCATTTTTAGATGTTAACAATCCCGTATAGATTGGGGATGTGATTTGATGTTAGTTGTTCCTTGAGAATTTTTTTGAGAAATCTTTGTCAATTGATTCTTTGGTTTTTTTTTAAAACGTTGAGGTTGTGTCGAGTGCTTGAGATAAAGAGATGCTTTTATACTTGAGTGGTAGATTTGCTTTAGGGAAATCCTAATATGTGATAAGATATGTGGAGATGATTGAGACGGTGTATACTGACCTCTAGGGATCATTTGGGATGCTAGCTAGTAAGTGGTATATTTAAGACGGTGTATGCTGACATGTATGGATTGTTTTGGGTGATAATTGGTGTGTTTTATAGTTGAGACGGTGTATACTGACATGTAGGGATTGTTTTGGACTGATTTGGACTCTGTGTTGGGGCGATTTTTGTAGTCTTTAGGACATTTTTGAGTTGCTTTATACTCTTGTGGATTTCCGCTCTAAAACCGTTTTAAATGCTGACTTAGTTGGCTCAGCTAGGACTGTTTTTAGGCGCGAGAATGGAGTCTTAAGGGGACGATTGGTACTCTGTTTTGGGCAGGGACGAGAGCTGTCATCGTGGGTTTTCACTTTGCATTTGAGGACTGGAGTTGTGGTCGAACTTAGGCATCTTTTGGGTTCTGTTTTGGACTGATTTTTGGGTCAGGTTATGAAGTAGGGTGAAGGGTGGCTATGGGTAGTCGGGTGGTGGTTGTGTCGGACTCCTTGTGGCTTGCTTTTAGGCGAGTCTGATGGCCTGGCAGTGGCCTGGCTGTAGCTTAGCAGTGGCCTGGCCGTGGCCTCGGCAGTGGCCTAGCTAAGTCACGAGTTTGAGGCCATGTGTAGTTGGTGGTTAGGCCGAGTTTGAGGTTGTCATAATAACTTTTGAGCCGTGTCTATAAATTGTTTTGACGCTAGTTTGGTTTATTTAAAATATAACTAAATTAATTTCCGTCTCATATTTTATATAAAGATAATTCGTTAATATCGTCCTTTCACATAATTATTTTAGGTGGCTCATATGTGGTTGAAGATGAAGAGTAATTTTAGGTTTTATAAGCTTTCTCAAGTTATTACTTGTCTCTTTTCTAGCGTAAGGTAACTATTCCGAGTTACTCGACGAATTAATGTCACATTAGTAGTTAATGTTGTGCTTGTTGTTTGTTAAATGTTTAGGTGATTGATAATGTGTTACTTTCGTTTTTCACATGATAGAAATTGGAAATAGCATGAGAATAATATTGCAATAAAATTTGTGATTTGGGCCAAAGTAGGCCAAGACTCTGAGCTGGGCCAGATTGACCGAACGAGTTTGGTCAAACTAGGTTTAAACCAGTCAGTCTCGATTTGACCGATGACCCGTCGCGGGACTCGGGTCGAGGGTTTGTCTTTGAGGTGAGATTGGTTATTGGATGTTTTACGTTGATGCCTTAATATTTATGACTATCATTTCACATGTTGGTTGTTGGATGAATTGGCTGCCTTATACTTCAGTCTTGTTGCCTCTTTGCCATTTTAGCTTGTTCTCATGAATTATGAGATTAACGGTTAGCTGGAATTTGGATTATTATTGATATTGGAGATATTGTTGGATTGTCAGCTGAATTGGGTATCCTACTTGTCTTGTGTGGTGTGGGCTAAAGTATTCAAGCTGGGACTAGCTGGGACTAGGTCCTAGGTGAGTATTTCGGCCTTCATCATAGATAGGCCATTATAGTCTTTGACGAGTGTATGTTCACTGCTCAATAGCCTTTGTGTTCCTGACTTGGTGGGTTTATATCCAAGTTGGGGCATGACCTCGTTACTTATTTTGAGAGTAAGTGGTCAGCTTAAGTAATAGCCAACCCTTTGGTGAACTCCTTAGGGTACTCACATGGTTTTATAAAATTGTGGGTCTTGGGTGCGGTGGTGTGTATCCGCATGTCTAGGTCTGCGCAGATTTAGGACTAGGGTTGTGTTGTGTCTTGGCCATGTTTTTATAGAACCTCTGAGCCAGGATACCGGTTCGATTACCTTCCCTACCTCGTGGTATAGACTCGAGTTACAAAGTGACTATTGACCGTGCTAAGAACTTATGCCTGTCTTTGATATATTGTCCTTTCTTGTTTGATGATTCTATGAATCATAGAAGGTGAGATGCAAGCCGGCTATGGTTGATAGAGTTTGGATTCCCGGATGTTATGTGATTCACATGATAGGGTAGTATGAGTCGGTCTAGTAATCACATGCTAGGACTATGTGTTGTTATATTGTTGTTCACATGATAAGCACGATTGTCTAGCATCTATATGCTAAGGCTATGTGTTATTCATATTCATATTCTTATGTTTACATGTTATATTAATTATGACATTTCGTGGCTGGGAGAACTCGGAGTTACTCCCCACTGACTGTGGCTTTCGTATTTGTATAAAATGCGATTGACAGGTAGGTCATATGTCCCTAAAATGTATGTGACATAAAAAGTGTTTAAGGGTCACAATAAAATAAAGCCAATCTAGGTCCCAAGGTTACTTTGCTCGCTAGCTCGTCCATGTACCCCATATATGCATCACCTACCTGTCATTCGCATTTTATACAAATACGAAAGCCACGGTCAAGTGGGAGTAACTCCGAGTTCTCCCAGCCACGAAATGTCATAATTAATATAACATGTAAACATAAGAATATGAATACGAATCACACATAGCCTTAGCATATAGATGCTAGACAATCGTGCTTATCATGTGAACAACAGTATAACAACACATAGTCCTAGCATGCAAATACTAGACCGACTCATACTACACTATCATGTGAATCACATAACATCCAGGAATCCAAACTCTATCAACCATTGCCGGCTTGCATCTCACCTTCTATGATTCATAGAATCATTAAACAAGAAAGGACAATATATCAAAGACAGGCATAAGTTCTTAGCACGGTCAATAGTCACTTTGTAACTCGAGTCTATACCACGAGGTAGGGAAGGTAATCGAACCGGTATCCTGGCTCAGAGGTTCCATAAAAACATGGCCAAGACACAACACAACCCTAGTCCTAAATCTGCGCAGACCTAGACATGCGGATACACACCACCGCACCCAAGACCCACAATTTTATAAAACCATGTGAGTACCCTAAGGAGTCCACCAAAGGGTTGGCTAGTACTTAAGCTGACCACTTACTCTCAAAATAAGTAACGAGGTCATGCCCCAACTTGGATATAAACCCACCAAGTCAGGAACACAAAGGCTATTGAGCAGTGAACATACACTCGTCAAAGACTATAAAGACCTATCTATGACAAACATATCCATGCTGTTTTATTCTAGAATAACGTGTTTACTTTTCCGCGATAAATGAGGGTGTCACAGTTGGTATCAAGTAAACACGTAATTCTAGAAAAAATCTGCATGGATATGTTTGTAATAGGTTCAATTGGGTAAAAACCTGTAATTTTTAAAACCTGAACCTGTTATAAAGATATCCAAATTGGAAGGTGTCAAACATACAAGGTCTAACTAGAAGTTTCACAACATAACCATCGCTAAAGTCGCGAAACAAAGTTATACAACCCAAATATGAGAAAGGGAGACATATGTCCCTAAAATGTATGTGACATAAAAAGTGTTTAAGGGTCACAATAAAATAAAACCAATCTAGGTTCCAAGGTTACTTTGCTCGCTAGCTCGTCCATGTACCCCTTATATGCATCACCTACCTGTCAATCGCATTTTATACAAATACGAAAGCCACAGTCAGTGGGGAGTAACTCCGAGTCCTCCCAGCCACGAAATGTCATAATTAATATAACATGTAAACATAAGAATATGAATACGAATCACACAATGCCTTAGCATATAGATGCTAGACAATCGTGCTTATCATGTGAACAACAATATAACAACACATAGTCCTAGCATGTGAATACTAGACCGACTCATACTACACTATCATGTGAATCACATAACATCCAGGAATCCAAACTCTATCAACCATAGCCGGCTTGCATCTCACCTTCTATGATTCATAGAATCATCATACAAGAAAGGACAATATATCAAAGACAGGCATAAGTTCTTAGCACCGTCAATAGTCACTTTGTAACTCGAGTCTATACCACGAGATAGGGAAGGTAATCGAACCGGTATCTTGGCTCAGAGGTTCTATCAAAACATGGCCAAGACACAACACAACCCTAGTTCTAAAATCATAGAACCTAGACATGCGGATACACACCACCGCACCCAAGACCCACAATTTTATAAAACCATGTGAGTACCCTAAGGAGTCCACCAAAGGGTTGGCTAGTACTTAAGCTGACCACTTACTCTCAAAATAAGTAACGAGGTCATGCCCCAACTTGGATATAAACCCACCAAGTCAGGAACACAAAGGCTATTGAGCAGTGAACATACACTCGTCAAAGACTATAATGGCCTATCTATGATGAAGGCCGAAATACTCACCTAGGACCTAGTCCCAGCTAGTCCCAGCTTGAATACTTTAGCCCACACCACACAAGACAAGTAGGATACCCAATTCAGCTGACAATCCAACAATATCTCCAATATCAATAATAATCCAAATTCCAGCTAACCGTTAATCTCATAATTCATGAGAACAAGCTAAAATGGCAAAGAGGCAACAAGACTGAAGTATAAGGCAGCCAATTCATCCAACAACCAACATGTGAAATGATAGTCACAAATGTTAAGGCATTAACGTAAAACATCCAATAACCAATCTCACCTCAAAGACAAACCCTCGACCCGAGTCCCGCGACGGGTCATCGGTCAAATCGAGGCTGACTGGTTTAAACCTAGTTTGACCAAACTCGTTCGGTCAATCTGGCCCAACTCAGAGTCTTGGCCTACTTTGGCCCAAATCACAAATTTTATCGCAATATTATTCTCATGCTATTTCCAATTTCTATCATGTGAGAAACGAAAGTAACACATTATCAATCACCTAAACACTTAACAAACACCAAACACAACATCAACTACTAATGTGACATTAATTCGTCGAGTAACTCGGAATAGTTACCTTACGCTAGCAAAGAGACAAGTAATAACTTGAGAAAGCTTCTAAAACCCAAAATTACTCTTCATCTTCAACCACATATGAGCCACCTAAAATAATTATGTGAAAGGACGATATTAACGAATTATCGTTATATAAAATAAGAGACGGAAATTAAATACATAACTAATCTTAGACTATTATCTCGAATTTTAGACACTTGTTGTATACATAGGTTTTACGTGACACTTCAATACGATAATTCCAAGCTTCAAATGAAATTAAACTCTTACAGGATACTAATGTCACATTAACCTTAATCTCACCCATATAATTTCCCATTTAGTGAGCCAACTCAGACCCTTCACACAAACTACTTCATAACTCGACCAAAAATCAGTCCAAAACAGTAACCCAAAAGATGCCTAAGTTCGACCCCAACTCCGGTCCTCAAATGCAAAGTGAAAACCCACGATGACAGCTCTCGTCCCGCCCAAAACAGTACCAATCGTCCCCTTAAGACTCCATTCTCGCGCCTAAAAAACAGTCTAGATTGAGCCAACTAAGTCGCATTTAAAACGGTTTTAGAGCGGAAATCCACAAGTATAAAGCAACTCAAAAACAAAGGTCCTAAAGACTACAAAAATCGCCCCAACACAGAGTCCAAATCGGTCCAAAACAATCCCTACATGTCAGTATACACCATCTCAACTATAAAACACATCAATTATCACCCAAAACAATCCATACATGTCAAAGATACACCGTCTTAAATATACCACTTACTAGCTAGCATCCCAAATGATCCCTAGAGGTCAATATACACCGTCTCAATCATCTCCACATATCAGTATACACCGTCTCAACTATACAATTGACTAATTAACATCCATAAGGATCCCTATATATAATTATACACCGTCTCAACTATAAAACATACTAACCAAAGATTCGAAATAAACATATTTTACAAGTAATATCGAGTAATCCGTTATCGTTACCTTTTTAATCTTCTACTGACGCGTCTATTTTAGTACATACAACCGTCTTATAATAAATAAAGTGAAAATATAACTTGGGTTTGTAAAAATTCGTAATGAAAATGAATTTTACTTACAATGGATTGACAGAACGATGGAGCAAAGAATATGGAACGAAAATCATTAATAACGGATGACAAACGGAGTGGCAGGATCAATTTAAAATCTGATAAAAATTAAAACAGAACGAAAAGAAGAAAAAGGAAGGGAGAAGAAAGAATGCTGCGTGAGAAATGAGGGAGCAACCAGCTAGCTAGCTATTTATTATACGTACGTTTCTTCATCGTTAAGAAATTTCGCTCGTTTTTAAAATCATCTCGAGTTAAATTAAACCGGTTTTGATTCGTTTTGACGGAAAATCAAATTATTCGTCAAACGCGATTTTAAAAACGCTAAAGTTTTTAAACACGAGTTTACTAGAAAATTAAGTACCCATATGCCCTATATCCTAACTCATTTATCCAACGACCGTAAGAAATAGAAAATCCCATGTTTACGACTTCTCATCGAAATAACCTTTTATTAAAGAAAATGTTCAAATATAATTTAAATTACTTTTAAACATTTCCAAACTATCAAAAATAATTATATTACATCAAAATAAAATAAAATTATATTTTATCGAATTATTATTATTTCAAATAAATTAATATTAAATTAAAGTTGATTTAAAATATTACTTTTAAAATATAATAACGGTCCAAATTTACGGGTGTTACAATCATCCTCCTTTTAAAAAGTTTCGTCTCGAAACTTAAAAGTATAAATGAAAGGTTATAAAATAAAACTTGAATTGGAATCGGTAACCAAAACATTTTAAAGGTTATTTATCGTAAGAATCAAAATTCTTTCAAAAGTTTCAAATAAAATTTTCCGGTTAGTAACGATTCTCATCAAGGAACGAAAGTGTTCTCGTTTACGTATTCAAGAACATCTCATTCCAAATCAAAGATAAGGTCAAAAGGCAAATCATTTGTATATATCAAAAATCAAAATACCTTCAAAAACATTAATGAAGAGTTTTCAAAAATATAAGTCTCATTCATGGAACGGAATTGTCCTTGTCGTGCACACAAGAACGCTAACTTTCCAAGTCAGAGAAAAATTTAAAACAAAAACTATTCGCCGACAAGCGTAGAACAAGTTATCAAACGTTTCCAATAACTAGTTCTAACATCCGATCAACGTTAAAATCAAAATAAGAGAAAGGTAATCTATTCAAATTTTCTTTTGCAAAAAGCCAAAATAGAAATAAAGGTTTCACTTTTAAAGCCAAATGGGAGTCAAATCCCTGAAAATGTAACATTTCCAAACTATCAAAAATAATTATATTCTTTGACAAAGAAGTCATAAATAGATCAAAGTTAACAGAAACCCGTAAATTTGGACCGTTATTATATTTTAAAAGTAATATTTTAAATCAACTTTAATTTAATATTAATTTATTTGAAATAATAATAATTCGATAAAATATAATTTTAGAATATTTTGATGTAATATAATTATTTTTGATAGTTTGGAAATGTTTCCGTAAATTTGGACCGTTATTATATTTTAAAAGTAATATTTTAAATCAACTATAAATTAATAATAAATTGACGTACGTATAATAAATAGCTAGCTAGCTGGTTGCTCCCTCATTTCTCACGCAGCATTCTTTCTTCTCCCTTCCTTTTTCTTCTTTTCGTTCTGTTTTAA
Organism: Silene latifolia; assembly: GCF_048544455.1. Lineage (NCBI taxonomy): Eukaryota > Viridiplantae > Streptophyta > Magnoliopsida > Caryophyllales > Caryophyllaceae > Silene > Silene latifolia. The sequence goes on from NW_027413631.1 coordinate 18,362, forward strand.
TTTTTATCAGATTTTAAATTGATCCTGCCACTCCGTTTGTCATCCGTTATTAATGATTTTCGTTCCATATTGCTGCTCCCATCATTCCTGTCAATCCATTGTAAGTAAAATTCATTTACAAATACGAAAGCCACAGTCAGTGGGGAGTAACTCCGAGTTCTCCTAGCCACGAAATGTCATAATTAATATAACATGTAAACATAAGAATATGAATACGAATCACAC
>NW_027413632.1:0-18358 GCF_048544455.1 Silene latifolia
GGAGAGCAATTAACTTCATATCCCTTTATTTTTTCGTTCCAATTTAAACATAAAAACACATAAAACTTTATTCCGCTGCAAATTTACTCAAACACGTTAAAACTTGTGATAGTTTTACATCAAATTGGTTACCAGAGTCACGTTATTAGTTTGTTGCTTAACAAATTAATCTTGGGAGATGACGAGATCAGACGATGCTGATTCTAGCAAGGGAGATAACGTTCCAAAGACTTGGCAAGAAGGGCAGGAAGAGCTAAAGCACGAGATGGCTAAGATGTCCTACGTTCTAAAGAATATTGCTGCCACGTTAAAGAAAAAAGAGAAACAGAAGGGCGACGAGGATAGCCATTCCGAGTCAGAGGTAGATGAACCACGTCCAAGGGGAAAGACGAAAGACAAGAATGATGATGATCGTGGTTTGAAGCTTGATATCCCGGAGTTTAATGGAGATATGGATCCGGAGAAGTTCATGGATTGGATTCGACAAACAGAACGGGTTTTCGAATATAAGGACTACGATGACAATGAGCAATTCAAGGTAGCTATTCTTAAACTAACTAAATATGCTTCTTTATGGTATCAAAATTTAAAGAAACAAAGAAAGAAGGCTGGAAAACCTAAAATTGATTCTTGGGAGAAATTGAAGAAGCACTTAATGAAATGATTCGTACCAAGAGATTATGAACAAGAGAATTATCTAAAGCTACAATTTTTATCACAAGAAGGCCTGTCCATAACTGATTATCTTAAGGAGTTTGAGAGGATGTCGATTCTTTGTGATCTTAATGAGAAAGAAGAGCTTAGAGTGGCGAGATTTATCAGGGGCTTAATACCTTCACTTGCAACACGAGTTGAAATCCAAAATTACGAAGGATTTGATGATGTTTGTAGATTGGCTCTAAAGTTTGAGAAACATGACAAAGCAAGGAGACCCTATGCTTATTCGAAAGGAGCAGGTTCTAGTTCTATCTCGAGTTCTTATTCCAAACCACCACAAAGCAAGCCTAAGGAGATTCAAAAGGAGGAAGTCAAGGATAAAGCTAAGAGTGGTGTCGTGGAGAACAAGGGGAATTCATTGAGGCGTTGTTTCAAATGCCAAGGTTATGGACATATTGCTAACGAATGTCCACAAAAGCGTGTCCTAATTCAATCGATAAATTATGTGATATGATTCCAAACTTTATATGAAAGGATTCAAAACCCTCTAATTAAACTCATTTTAATTATTGATCTAAATTACTCATGAATATAGATGATGATCTAGTGCATGCATAACATAATATAAAATAGAAAAGTAAGAACAATGTTTCTTACATTCGTAGAAATCGGTTTAGGGCACAAGTGAGGACTCCTTCCCACACTTGTTCTTGAGCTACAAGTTTATGGATGATCCTCCAAAATCCCAATAGTAGAGATTCACCTCTTGATGGCACCAAGACTACCCCTTAATTCTAATAATATATTAACTAGATATATTTATTAGAAACCTTAAAATTTAATCTTAATATTATTTCTTATTACTACTTTAGTAATCTAAATAAATTAGATTTTTGAACAATTAAATATTCTATAACTTATTTTAGAGAGATAAGAGAAAGTAAGGGAAGTTTTCTAAAATGTAAGAATGAATATAAGAATAAGAACAATTCTTATTCTTGTAGTGGGGGAGGAAAACCGGTGGGAGGGGATGGCCAAGGGATCCAATGCATGCCTCTTTTCTTTTTAGAATTGTTCTTCTCAAAATGTATTAGGGTGTAGTCTAGGCTATAATAGTAATCATTGTGTTTTTAGCAATTAAAAACAATTAACCATTTTAACCTTAAACACTTCTAAAAACCAGTGCCTTTGTATAATATGGAATACATTTTATTTTGTCAATTGTAATTTTGTCATATAATGTGTGACATGTAACATGTTATTAATAATATTAATGCATATTTAACAATTAAATATTATTACATAAATTAATTCAATTATATATAACAATTGACTAGTAATTCATAATCACAAGTATATAAAATGGGTCATGTTAGTATAATCTACAACACATTGTAATTATAATTAACCGATCATTCTTAATTTAATTGTTTCATAAACAAAATTTTAGTAATATAACATTTTAATTACTAAAACAAATCTCATTTAATCGAATTACAATAAGATTCATATTCTTACTCATAAATGTAAATTGTTCAATTTTAAGGAATTAATTAATCTGTATCAATATACAATTAATTAATTAATTTATCTATTAAGGGAATCGTTCTTTAGGCGTGACCTTAAGGGATCAACTGATCACCACCGTCAAACGACAGTAAAGTCAAACTCTAGTCAGCCAATCATTACCGATTAATGTTGTTCAGTTGACTTATTTATAAATGAATCATCCCTTTACGTATTCTTATCATGAGTTTAAATAATGTGATCGCACTATTGTTGAGGACACATACTCCAACAATCTCTCACTTGTCCGAGACAAGTGTGCGTCACCAATTCTCTTGTCCTATTATAATCTCCCACTCAATGCAAGGTGTCTTGCAGGTCGTTCTTGCAAGTGATCATATCAAGAGTGGTTTCCTCGATCTGGAGAGTAACTGTCTGACCGGAATTATCTACCGTAGATACCTTCCGAGCGTGGCCACGCATTTTCAGTTCACTACTCCTCGAGTGCCACCGAGATTTTTAAATAATCGTGACAAGGGGGTGAACAATTCCTATCGCACTATTCCCTTCGTTTAGCCACAGCTCATCATGACCCAAGAGATGCCCATTTGACCTCATTTACAAAAGTCGTAGAGCATAACTTAAAGTCACTCAGAATCTGTGCCAACTTGGGCGAATAGTCTTTAGTCAAAGAATTGACTCAAAAGAATACTATAGTAGCTCTCGCCACGACTAGGCTATATAAATTAACAGAACTCTATTAGCGGTCACTGCCCGACAGAGTTTCTCTTACAATCTGCCTATGTGATCGACTAGTCATCTCTTATGACCTTATGGCACTTGAACTTGCCATCAATCGACTCACACTCTAATCACTTAGAGATGTCACCTCATGTAAGTAACTAGGGGCAATTACTATGTCAATCCAGTTCACTTTAATAGGGTTCAATATTGTCTTAACAACCTATTTGGATATAACAAAGCAATAGATGAGTTTAAGAAACTCAAACGATAAATGCGATTATCACATATGAATAGTCAATACCATATTACTACTTCATATCTTATAATCTAAAGTGTATATTTTACACATGTCAAAGTGCAATAAAAACTTGGTTGATGGACATATCAAGTATCCACACAATCCAACTGTAATACTCCGTATTTATAAGTCTTGGGGTACTCTATCGAGTAGGCCTTACTCTGTCGAGTAAGGGTATGTTGCGAAATAAAATAGTTTCTGACCTGTTGGGCACTCGATCGAGTAGCTGGGGTACTCGATCGAGTAAGGGGGTACTCGTTCGAGTACCTTGGGTACTCGATCGAGTGTCCGGTTTTACGGGGAGTTTTCTCGGGTTTTGTTAATTATGCGATTAAGGTATTTAAGTATCGTCGTCATTGTTTTAAATCACTTTTACAAAACCTAAAACCCTGTTTAAGAGAGAAAGCAACAAGTTCATCTTCCTAATCGCATTCTTAGCAATTCCTGGAGTTCAGACGGTCAGTTCTTGTCGTTATTCGTATCGTTGAGTTCCTTGCGTCGAGGGTAAGATCTACGTACCCTTTTTATTGTTTTTCCCTTGATTTGGTTAAACCCTAATTTAGAGATTGGGGGTTTTTGTGTGTAGTATGTGATGTGTAGTCTCTATGTGTTATATGATAGGAGGAGGGTTCGTAGAAGAGGCTTTTGATACAAATTGTTGATCTGATCATTGTTGTGCTTTCCGTAGGATTTCCTACTCAAAGTATTAGTCCCATAATGGGATATTGGTGATGTCTTTGTATTTGGTTGTTTGATATAATGATTGTCTTGTGTTTGTGGTTGTGATTCTTTGTTGATGGTTCTCGAGATGCGTTCTCGGCCGAGTGGGGTCACTTGCGGGAGTGACTTCACGCCCTAGTTTCGCCCTTCGTGGAACCCGCCACGGAAGGGGATGTGCACATTAATGGACGGGGTTATCGCTCACTATGTGGAGCGGGGATTTGGTGGGTACGGTGCGGTCCCCCCCGCGTGGCGGGTCCAAAGGGGATGGACGATCGGGATTGAGATGATGGGAGTTGGTTTGTGTGTGTGTGTGTGTGTGTGTGTGTTGATTTTTGTCTGTTTATCTTATTATTGTTATACATATTGATTGTGTGATTAGATCGACCCGGTGTTATTTTGTAAACTGCGGTGATCCATTCGGGGATGGTGAGCGAGATATTGAGCAGTATTGAGATGAGTACTGGGATAGCTGGGATGCCACGACATGATGATAGGAGTCTTCCGCTGTAGCCTTTAGTTTATTTACATTTCAGTTAGACAGTCAGTTTGCAATAATGTATCGTACTTTTGGTTTGGTTTGAGGATTGTAACTATTCGCTAAACTATTTATAATAAACGTTGTTTCTTTATTGTTGTTTGATTATCATTGCCTCGGGTAACCGAGATGGTAATGTCTTCATACCTGAGTGGTCCTGGTAAGGCACTTGGAGTATGGGGGTGTTACAAATGGTATCAGAGCGACGATCCTGAAACCTGTAACCAATGAACTTAATGAACATAGGGAGTCAATTAAAATGAACCCGGGGTAAAAGTTGTAGGAGCTAGTGCAAAGGCTTGGGAGACATCCTAAAGTCGCAGGGGTCGCCCTACAACTTTGAACCGGTCACATGGGGGAAGTGTTTGTCGAGTCGTATGTGTGTTTGGTTAACTGGTTTACGAATGTGATGGAATGTGTTAATTGTTGGATGTTGAAGTAGAAAGTTGAGCATGTGAAAGAAAATGGTGATATGAGGAAACTTGTTGATGAGATGATAACATGTTGGATGATTTACAATGTGGCATTTAATAATATGATGAAATGATTTCGCGGATAGTAGAAAAGATGCGTAGTATGCTTATTATGATATAATGTGACTTATAAAGTTTAGCATGTTAGCATATGACGTAACATGCGGGTAGCTTCTATGACTTAGTGTTACTCGATCGAGTGAGACTGACTCGATCGGGTGGGTTTTTGGCGATCTTGAGTCTAGAATCGAGTTTTGGGGCACTCGATCGAGTAACTAGGGGTACTCGATCGAGTAGGGGGTCACTCGATCGAGTAGGTAAGCGATCAGAAGGTCTGTTTGGGTCTGAAGTTTGGGTACTCGATCGAGTACGTGGGGCACTCGATCGAGTAGCCCGTTACTCGATCGAGTGTGTTTGGGAACTCGATCGAGTGGGTTCTGGGCAGCGTGTTTTCGTGTTTTGAGGTTTAGTACGTGTGTTTATGTTTACCGTTTCTTATATAGCTTCAAGATGCCGCCCAAGAGAACTGCTTTGTATGCGAGAGCTGAGCTTATGACCGTGGATGACATCGTTAAGATGTTAGAGCACCAGGATGCTCTTACTGAGACCCTGAAGAGAGTGAATGAGGACAAGGATAAGAATAAGGAGAAGGAGGTTGATCATTCTAAAATCAGCCTCTATATTGCGAGGTTTAACCCGAAAGAGTACAAGGGAGTTGGGAGCCTAATCTGCTTGATAGTTGGTCGAGAGAGATGGAGAACATCTTAGACTTGGTTCATTGTCCGGATGAGATGAGAGTGGAACATGCTGCGTTCTATCTCAAGGGGGGCGGCAAGTGGTGGGATTCAGTGAAGGTGAGTGCTAAGGAAATATATACCAACCAAGGCTTACCTGCTATACCTTGGGAGGAGTTTCGTAGGGCTGTGAGGAAGGAGTTTGTGCCGGAACATGTGAGGAGTAAGTTGAGAGAAGAGTTTGATGGTTTTAAGATGATCACGAGATGTCGTGGTGAGTACTACAGTCGTTCAATGAGAAGTCTAGGTATGCTGAGGACATGGGTTTGAGTGAGGAGAATTTGGCATTGAGGTTTGAGAGGGGGTTGACCACCAAGATTATGGATAAGTTACCCGTGGGGATCCTTACTGATGTTAAGGAAGCTTATGAGAGGGCTGGGAGAGCGGAGAGGTTGGTGGAGATGGCTCAAGAGAGGTCAGGCGGTGAGAAGAGGAAGTCCGAGAGCGAGGGTGGTGGCCAATCGAATCACAAGAAAGGCAACCACAATCAGTCTAAAGGATTTTCTTCTGGGTCTGGGTTTAGTGCTGGGGCTTCCTTTGGGCGTGGTCGTGGAAGTGTGAGTATGGAATGTAAACCCCGGGGGTCCTTACGAATTGCAATGGAGCCACCATAGGGTATGCACGAATTTGGCATACTTAAAAAAAACAGTTTCTCCCCTTTCCAAATCCTTTAAAAACAACAAGAAAAAGAGGCAAAACAAGGCTCAAAATACATCACGAAAGCAACGAAACAAAGGACCGTTGCAAGCTTGATAAAAATGGACAACTCAAGTCGAGAAAACAACCTTAATTCACGCCCAAAACAGGCTGCTTTGGGGCTGTTTTACACGGTTCTTGGCTGTCCGTTCTTGGGACTCTTATTTCCTTGTTTTGTTGGACATAAAAATGAAAGATATGGATGTGAAATTACTTCCCAAAGCAAGCACATGGTGAAGAAATTTCACAAACTACCCGGTTAAAAGAGTTAAACTACAGCCTAGCACAAGTATTAACTCTCTAATCCGAGCTAAAGGATATGATTAAGGTCTAATCTACAGCCTAGCACAAGATTAGCCCTTAACCTACACGATTAGGAGAGCTTAACCACAGCCTAGCACAGGTTAACCTCCCTTAATCGCACAACCAAGAAAGGCTAAGCCACTATTGGTTGGACAAGAGAGCCCTTAAGCATCCCTTAAGTTTGTGCTTGACACAACAACTTTTTATCATTCATAAAATCTGATTATTACATGGGGTGTGAGCTCCTTATATAGAGACTCACAATGCATCTAGGCCATTCATCTAACATCCAATCCTAAGGCCCTAATTAAAAGAAAAACAAGACAAAATACAAAGTTGAAATAATGCAAAAAGGAGGACAAAATGGCAGCTCTTGTGGCAGCATTAAGCACGCCTGGCAGCAGCATTTGGAGGGTCTTGGCAGCTTGCAAAAGCTGTCCAATGGTCCTTTAATTGCTTAGCATTTTGCTTGTATGAAAGGGGGGACCATTTGGTGTCATTTTCTCTTGTTAATTTGCAATACAAGGGGCTTTGGGCAGCTTGTTTCATGGCATTCAAAGAAACTCAAAAATGACATTTAGCAAGCAACATTAGGACAATATTTCAGCAGCAATTTGGGACGTCCTTTGCACAAAAACGCGCCCTTGTTTCGCCAAAAAGATAGGATCAAAACCGCGAAAGTAACAGTTGACGGGCTGTTATTTCGAGCTTAACAAAAAATGATAGACCCCCCCTATTTTGCTACAACCTCTCCTTGTTAAAGAAAATTCGTCCTCAAATTTTGTTGTGTAAAAAAGAAAGGAAAAAAGGAACAAAACAATTTTAGAAAAATAAGAGTATGGGTGATGAAGAAGACAACAACAAGAGGACTCTAAACCACAGCCTAGCACAGGTTTAGGATCCTTTTGCTAACTAACCTAATCCAAGACACTCACAAACTTAGCACAAGTGTCCTTACAGTGTATTAGGCCGTTCCTTCAAACCACAGTCTAAGCACAGGAATGAAGGGTGGCTCCTTTGCACATCCATGACTACCTTCTTTTCCCAAGACCGTCTTGATTTAAGAAAATGCAAGAGCCGAAGCTCTGATACCAATTTGGAATGTAAACCCCGGGGGTCCTTACGAATTGCAATGGAGCCACCATAGGGTATGCACGAATTTGGCATACTTAAAAAAAACAGTTTCTCCCCTTTCCAAATCCTTTAAAAACAACAAGAAAAAGAGGCAAAACAAGGCTCAAAATACATCACGAAAGCAACGAAACAAAGGACCGTTGCAAGCTTGATAAAAATGGACAACTCAAGTCGAGAAAACAACCTTAATTCACGCCCAAAACAGGCTGCTTTGGGGCTGTTTTACACGGTTCTTGGCTGTCCGTTCTTGGGACTCTTATTTCCTTGTTTTGTTGGACATAAAAATGAAAGATATGGATGTGAAATTACTTCCCAAAGCAAGCACATGGTGAAGAAATTTCACAAACTACCTGATTAAAAGAGTTAAACTACAGACCTAGCACAAGTATTAACTCTCTAATCCGAGCTAAAGGATATGATTAAGGTCTAATCTCTGACCTAGCACAAGATTAGCCCTTAACCTACACGATTAGGAGAGCTTAACCACAGCCTAGCACAGGTTAACCTCCCTTAATCGCACAACCAAGAAAGGCTAAGCCACTATTGGTTGGACAAGAGAGCCCTTAAGCATCCCTTAAGTTTGTGCTTGACACAACAACTTTTTATCATTCATAAAATCTGATTATTACATGGGGTGTGAGCTCCTTATATAGAGACTCACAATGCATCTAGGCCATTCATCTAACATCCAATCCTAAGGCCCTAATTAAAAGAAAAACAAGACAAAATACAAAGTTGAAATAATGCAAAAAGGAGGACAAAATGGCAGCTCTTGTGGCAGCATTAAGCACGCCTGGCAGCAGCATTTGGAGGGTCTTGGCAGCTTGCAAAAGCTGTCCAATGGTCCTTTAATTGCTTAGCATTTTGCTTGTATGAAAGGGGGGACCATTTGGTGTCATTTTCTCTTGTTAATTTGCAATACAAGGGGCTTTGGGCAGCTTGTTTCATGGCATTCCAGCAGCTCAAAAAATGACATTTAGCAAGCAACATTAGGACAATATTTCAGCAGCAATTTGGGACGTCCTTTGCACAAAAACGCGCCCTTGTTTCGCCAAAAAGATAGGACTGAAAACCGCGAAGTAACAGTTGGACGGGCTGTTATTTCGAGCTTAACAAAAAATGATAGACCCCCCCTATTTTGCTACAACCTCTCCTTGTTAAAGAAAATTCGTCCTCAAATTTTGTTGTGTAAAAAAGAAAGGAAAAAAGGAACAAAACAATTTTAGAAAAATAAGAGTATGGGTGATGAAGAAGACAACAACAAGAGGACTCTAAACCACAGCCTAGCACAGGTTTAGGATCCTTTTGCTAACTAACCTAATCCAAGACACTACAGCCTAGCACAAGTGTCCTTACAGTATTAGGCCGTTCCTTCAAACCACGTCTAAGCACAGAATGAAGGGTGGCTCCTTTGCACATCCATGACTACCTTCTTTTCCCAAGACCGTCTTGATTTAAGAAAATGCAAGAGCCAAGCTCGATACCAATTTGGAATGTAAACCCGGGGTCCTTACGAATTGCAATGGAGCCACCATAGGGTATGCACGAATTTGGCATACTTAAAAAAAACAGTTTCTCCCCTTTCCAAATCCTTTAAAAACAACAAGAAAAAGAGGCAAAACAAGGCTCAAAATACATCACGAAAGCAACGAAACAAAGGACCGTTGCAAGCTTGATAAAAATGGACAACTCAAGTCGAGAAAACAACCTTAATTCACGCCCAAAACAGGCTGCTTTGGGGCTGTTTTACACGGTTCTTGGCTGTCCGTTCTTGGGACTCTTATTTCCTTGTTTTGTTGGACATAAAAATGAAAGATATGGATGTGAAATTACTTCCCAAAGCAAGCACATGGTGAAGAAATTTCACAAACTACCCGGTTAAAAGAGTTAAACTACAGCCTAGCACAAGTATTAACTCTCTAATCCGAGCTAAAGGATATGATTAAGGTCTAATCTACAGCCTAGCACAAGATTAGCCCTTAACCTACACGATTAGGAGAGCTTAACCACAGCCTAGCACAGGTTAACCTCCCTTAATCGCACAACCAAGAAAGGCTAAGCCACTATTGGTTGGACAAGAGAGCCCTTAAGCATCCCTTAAGTTTGTGCTTGACACAACAACTTTTTATCATTCATAAAATCTGATTATTACATGGGGTGTGAGCTCCTTATATAGAGACTCACAATGCATCTAGGCCATTCATCTAACATCCAATCCTAAGGCCCTAATTAAAAGAAAAACAAGACAAAATACAAAGTTGAAATAATGCAAAAAGGAGGACAAAATGGCAGCTCTTGTGGCAGCATTAAGCACGCCTGGCAGCAGCATTTGGAGGGTCTTGGCAGCTTGCAAAAGCTGTCCAATGGTCCTTTAATTGCTTAGCATTTTGCTTGTATGAAAGGGGGGACCATTTGGTGTCATTTTCTCTTGTTAATTTGCAATACAAGGGGCTTTGGGCAGCTTGTTTCATGGCATTCCAAGAAACTCAAAAAATGACATTTAGCAAGCAACATTAGGACAATATTTCAGCAGCAATTTGGGACGTCCTTTGCACAAAAACGCGCCCTTGTTTCGCCAAAAAGATAGGACTGAAAACCGCGAAGTAACAGTTGGACGGGCTGTTATTTCGAGCTTAACAAAAAATGATAGACCCCCCCTATTTTGCTACAGAGTAATAGTTGGGGAGTGACCTGCTATGGTTGTGGTGGTGTAGGCCACAAGAGACATGAGTGTACGAGTGCACCGGGATCCTTTCAGAGACCTGCACAGAGCTTCGCGAGCAACAGACTGGCTGGATCATGGCCAAACCGGGAAGTCGAGTTACAGAGTGGAGGCAACCGCAACGGCGGTAATTTTATCGAAAACACCGACGAACAACAACAACAATCAAGGGTCGGGTGCTAAGTCGACCGCATCACCAAGATCTTGTGTGGAGGGATTAAGACCGATGGCAAGTTATTCATGATGGAGAAGAAAGTGAGGAAGATGCGCATGTTATCACCGGTACATTCCTTTTTAATGGTATTCCTACCTTTGTTTTGTTCGATTCGGGGGCTTCTCAGTCATTTGTGTCTTCGAGTCATGTTAAAGAGTTGGGTTTGAGAGTATATGAATCTGTTAGTGAGCAAGTTTTCATACCTTCGGGTGAGTCTGTATCGTGTGGGAGGTTGTTTAGAGATGTATCTTTGATAGTTGGGCAAGTTGATTTCCCTGTAGACTTGCTAGAGTTTCCTCTTAACGGTTTTGAGATGATAGTTGGGATGTATTGGTTAGGAAAGTATAAAGCTAAGATAGACTGTCATCAAAAGAAAGTGTCCTTAAGAGGTCCAAAGGGTGTTAGTGTGTCTTATCGTGGGTTTCTAGTCAAACCCAAAGTTAAGTTGATTGCAGCTGTTACCTTGAAGTCTTATCTGAGGAAGGGATGTCCTTTGATCCTGTGCCATGTGAGAGATGACCGGATAGAGATTCCGGCAGTTGATGAGATACCAGTGGTGGGAGAGTTTGCAGATGTTTTTCCAGAGGAGATTCCGGGGTTGCCACCGAAGAGGGAGATAGATTTCACCGTTGAGTTGAAGCCGGGACGGGGCCGATCTCTAAGGCACCGTGCACCGTATGGGTCCTAAGGAGATGGAGGAGCTTAGAAAGCAGTTGGATGATCTGATAGAGAAGGGATACATTAGACCAAGTGTATCGCCGTGGGGAGCACCAGTTCTTTTCGTGAAGAAGAAAGATGGGAGTTTGAGGTTATGCATAGATTACAGGGAGCTGAACCGTGTGACGATAAAGAATAAGTACCCTTTGCCAAGGATAGATGACCTGTTTGACCAGTTGAGCGGTGCAACAGTCTTTTCTAAGATTGATTTGAGGTCGGGGTACCATCAGGTGAAGATTAGAGAGGTGGACATACCAAAGACAGCTTTCACGTCGAGGTATGGCCATTATGAGTATGTGGTGATGCCGTTTGGGTTGTCTAATGCGCCAGCAGTGTTTATGGATTTGATGAATAGAATCTTTACGTTCTTGGACCAGTTTGTAGTGGTGTTTATCGATGATATCTTAGTCTACTCTAAGACTAAGGAGGAGCATGAGGAGCATCCGAGGATCGTGTTCGAGACTTTGAGGGATCATGAGTTGTATGCTAAGCTGTCCAAGTGTGAGTTCGGGTTAGAGAAAGTTGCTTTTCGGGGGCATGTGATCTCTAAAGATGGGGTAGCTGTGGATCCGGCGAAGATTGAGGCAAAGTGATAAAGTGGGAAGCACCAAAGAATGTTGCGTGAGGTTAGGAGTTTCTTGGGTTTAGCCTGGATACTACGACGGTTCTGAAAGATTTCTCCAAGATAGCTAGACCGATGACAGCGTTGATGAGGAAAGAGAACAGGTTTCGTTGGGATGAGAGTTGTGAGACGGCGTTCCAGACATTAAAGGAGCGTTTGACCACAGCTCCTGTCCTAGCATTACCTGAAGGGAGCGAGAATTTTGAGGTTTATACAGATGCCTCGAAGAATGGGCTGGGATGTGTGTTAATGCAGAATGGTAAAGTGATTGCCTATGCTTCTAGGCAGTTGAAGCCTTATGAGGAGAATTACCGTACTCATGATCCGGAGTTGGGTGCGGTGGTGTTTGCTCTCAAGATTTGGAGACATTACCTTTATGGAGCAATCTTTAAGGTATTTTTTCTGATCACAAGAGTCTTAAGTACATCTTCACGCAGAAGGAGTTGAACATGAGACAGAGGAGGTGGATGGAGTTGATTGGCGACTACGACATGGAAATCATCTACCATGAAGGCAAGGCCAATGTTGTTGCTGATGCTTTGAGTAGGAAGAGTGTACATTCTTTGTGTACGACTCTATCTTTGATGAGGGATGAGGTAGCGAGCTTTGGGATACATATGATGCAGAAAGGAGATGCCATGGATGATATGACAGTACACCTGGAGTTTTATGATGATATTCGGGATAAGCAGGCTTTGGATCCTAAGATAGTGGAGTGGAGAGCTGGAGTAGAGAAAGGGACAGTGTCCCGCTTTTCTATTCATACAGATGGTAGTTTGAGGTTTAACGGTAGGTGGTGTGTTCCTAATGATGAGGAGTTGAAAAAGACGATCATGACAGAGGCGCATTGCACACCATATTCATTCATCCAGTGGAGACAAGCTATACAAGGATTTGAAGAAAACGTTTTGGTGGCCTGGGATGAAGAAAGAGACAGCTGAGTTTGTGTCCCGTTGTTTGACATGCCAGAGAGTTAAAGGGGAACAGAGACGACCACAAGGTAAGATTCAGTCTTTAGAGGTGCCTGAGTGGAAGTGGGAATCCATTTCCATTGATTTCATTATGGGTTTGCCTAAGAGTCAACAAGGTAACAACATGATTTGGGTGATAGTGGATCGTCTGACCAAGTCAGCTCACTTTGTTCCAATGAAAGATACATGGACTAAGGCACAATTGGCTATGGCCTATCGAAAGAACGTGCTTAAGTTACATGGAGTCCCTAAGGACATAGTGTCTGACAGAGATGCGAGGTTTATATCGAGGTTTTGGAAAGAGTTGCAGGAATCCTTGGGAACAACTTTGAAGATGAGTACAACATTTCATCCCGCGACAGACGGCAGAGAGAGAACAATCAAGACTCTTGAGGATATGTTGCGAAGCTTGTGTGATGGATTTTGGTGGTAGTGGGAGCAGAGGTTGGACTTGATAGAGTTTTCTTACAATAATGATTATCACACCAAAGTATAGGTATGGCACCGTTTGAGGCTTTGTATGGGAGGAGGTGTAGGAGTCCAACTGTTGGGACGACGGTGGTTCTAGGACCGAGAGATGGTGCATGAGATAGTGAAAACAGATTAAGATGATCGGGGAAAGGATGAGAGCGGCTCAGACAGCAAAAAGAGTTATGCGAGATCTACATCACGGATATAGAGTTTAAGTTGGGGACAAGGTTCTTTTGAAAGTTTCTCCTATGCGTGGAGTTATGAGATTTGGGAAGAAAGGCAAGCTAAGTCAGAAGTTTATAGGGCCTTATGAGATCTTAGAGCGAGTTGGGGAAGTTGCTTATCGTCGGCTTTACCAAATTGCGTTAGAGAGAGTGCATAATGTGTTTCATGTGTCGCATTGCAAGGAAGTATGTGAGTGACCCGTCACATGTGTTAGAGGCAGAGAGCTTAGAGCTAGATTAGTCCTTATCATATCTGGAGGTGGCCTAAGCGATTCTAGACCGAAAGGTTAGAAAGACTAGGAGTGGTGAGACAGTTTTGCTCAAGATCCTTTGGTCTAACCACGAGACCGAGGAAGCTACATGGGAGCCAGAGGAAGCTATGAAAGAGCGTTACCCTTTCCTCTTTGATCAGGTATGTATGGTTACGGGGACGTAACCTTGTTTCTTTTAGGGGGGTAGGAGATGATCGCGAGCAGTTTTAAGAGTTTTATACACCTTTTATATGTAGTGTCAGTATGTTTGTCGGGATGAGTTGGCTTAGTATCATGTTTTATGTTAAATTTTTGTTTGGCTTTTGAGTCGGGAATGTTGTGGGAGTACCTTTGTTTCGTAGTGGTTTGAACTTCGGGGACGAAGTTCCTTTTAAGGAGGGAAGACTGTAATACTCCGTATTTATAAGTCTTGGGGTACTCTATCGAGTAGGCCTTACTCGTCGAGTAAGGGTATGTTGCGAAATAAAATAGTTTCGACTGTTGGACACTCAATCGAGTAGGTGGGGTACTCGATCGAGTAAGGGTACTCGATCGAGTACCTTGGGTACTGATCGAGTGTCCTAGGCTTTCTGGGAGTTTTCTGGGTTTTGTTAATTATACGATTAAGGTATTTAAGTATCGTCGTCATTGTTTTAAATCATTTTTACAAAACCTAAAACCCTGTTTAAGAGAGAAAGCAACAAGTTCATCTTCCTAATCGCATTCTTAGCAATTCCCTGAGTTCGACGGTCGATTCTTGTCGTTATTCGTATCGTTGAGTTCCTTGCGTCGAGGGTAAGATCTACGTACCCTTTTTATTGTTTTTCCCTTGATTTGGTTAAACCCTAATTTAGAGATTGGGGGTTTTTGTGTGTAGTATGTGATGTGTAGTCTCTATGTGTTATATGATAGGAGGAGGGTTCGTAGAAGAGGCTTTTTGATACAGCTGTTGATACCGTCTCGATCAGTTGTGCTTTCAGGTAGGATTTTCTACTCGTATTAGTCCCATAATGGGATATTGGTGATGTCTTGTATTTGGTTGTTTGATATAATGATTGTATTGTGTTTGTGGTTGTGATTGTTGTTGATGGTTCTCGAGATGCGTTTCGGTGAGTAGGGTCACTTGCGGGAGTGACTTCACGCCCTAGTTTCGCTCTTCGTGGAACCCGCCACGGAAGGGGATGTGCACATTAATGGACGGGGTTATCGCTCACTATGTGGAGCGGGGATTTGGTGGGTACGGCCTGCGGTCCCCCATCGGGCGTGGTCGGGTCCGGTGGACGGTCGGGATTGAGATGATGGGAGTTGGTTGGTCGTGTGTGTGTGTGTGTGTGAGTTAAGCTATTCTGCTTATCTTATTATCGTTATACATATTGATTGTGTGATTAGATCGACCCGGTGTTGTTTTGTAAACTGCGGTGATCCATTCGGGGATGGTGAGCGAGATATTGAGTGTATTGAGATGAGTACTGGGATAGCTGGGATGCCACGACATGATGATAGGAGTCTTCCGCTGTAGCCTTTAGTTTATTTACATTTCAGTTAGACAGTCCGTTTGAAATAATGTATCGTACTTTTGGTTTGGTTTGAGGATTGTAACTATTCGCTAAACTATTTATAATAAACGTTGTTTCTTTATTGTTGTTTGATTATCATTGCCTCGGGTAACCGAGATGGTAATGTCTTCATACCTGAGTGGTCCTGGTAAGGCACTTGGAGTATGGGGGTGTTACACCAACTTTATGAATTGTTTTTTCCTTCTTTCAATGTCATTTCTAATGTCATGAACTTTTCTAAGTACATGTCTAGGCTTTTTCTTAGACTTGGGCTCTTTAACTTGAAAGATGCTCCTACTGTCATCATATAACTTGTGATAAAATACTTGGTGGAACGATCTACCTATAGTCCCTTTATGAACCACCTTATCACAATGTACTCAGACTCCATTTGTAGAACTTGCAATGGTGATTCTAAAATATTTTTCTAGTCACTTACTCCTGAGTCAATAAAATTAGCCTAGGATTTCAATAAATCCTTATAGGTTTGGAGACTAGAGTTTGTGTAACCCTTCAACACACAACTTAGTATGTCATCCAAACACATGAACGGATCCTCAGTTCTTTTCAGGAATTATAATGGATGTTCTTGAAGGCTGTCAAATGACCTTCATATGAAATAACTTGTCATTGACTCATTATGCTCCTAAGCATATGATTCATCATGGCATGTGCATATATTGGCATACATGGTCATTCTAATGGTGGAAACATTAGCAATCGATTTTATGTGATCATCAACTCATTGGGTTCAGTGAATGACTATGACTCTATCATAGTAATTCCACTTTCATCAATATGAATAACCTTCTCAACAAATGTTGATATTAAACAGATAAAGAATCTTATCAACATAGGATACTTATCTAAGTGTATATCTAAATTTCCCTATGTCATAATAGATTTGGAATTTTAGTATGCATCATGTCAACTTTAATCGAGAATTGAAAAACAAAACACTCCTTCATAGATGATAGTGTGATCATGTCATTCTCAATGAGTAATATGATATTAACATGAAAGACAATTTCTCCCACTGAACTTCATGTCTAAACATGGTAATATTGACTCCCACTTAAATCCATGTATACCCATGGCTTCTTGACAACTCGAGTGAAATCATTTTCTTATCACATAATTGAAATGATCATTGCAATTTTTAAATGTTGTTTAAAACCTTGTGGTTATGTCATACACACACTCTTTTTTAAATACCTATTTAGAAATTGGTCTTAACTTGCATATACACACAATGAGGTGTAGCAATGGTGATATGGATCTTAGCATGGTTACATTTTAACTTAGCTTTGTAGACAACTTTAATGTCTATCTATGCAACTCTTATGCATAGATTTTACTTTGGTTCATTAGGCTCTTATGTAAAATTGAATTGAATTACTTGATACAACCACTTCATAATCTTTATTGAAGAACACTTTCTTTTGGTCTCCTCACTAGTCTTGAGTTTGACTTAAGAAGCTTTCTTTTGGTCTCCTCACTAGTCTCGAGTTTAACCTAAGTTTAACCTAAAAAGCTTTCTTTTGGTCTCCTCACTAGTCTCGAGTTTGACCTAAGAAGCTTTCTTTTGGTTTCCTCACTAGTCTCGAGTTAGTTGCTAATTTTTTCCCACTCTATCTTTTGAAAAATACATCTATTTTTCTCGAAAGATAGCTCTATAAGCAACAAACAATTTGATACTTAAACTTGTGAAAGAAGAAAATATCGCACATTATAACCTTCATAGATGACCCTCTTGTAATGAGATTGTAATCTAGTAGTAAGATAGACTAGCCTTTATAAGATAAAGGATTGGATTCATATCCATGTCTTATACAATTTTAGGGTCTTAAGTCCTCCCATAGCTCGTATGGAGTCTTTTGAGTGGTTACAAGTCTTAGTTATAAGTGGTGTTTTAAATTTGTGTATAAAATTCCTTACCTTCAGTTCAAATAACTCTATTTGACTTTACAATCGTTCTTTCTAATGTCAAATAAGATGTGATATTTAGTCATAAAAGCATAAGAGGGAATCAAATTCATGGCTTATAAAGTGGTACAATCTCTCTTTCTCCTTCAACGTGGGACACTCACACGTGGGTTAACATGGGATACTTCACAAGTTTTCCATAATTTTTGTAAAATGAGTTTTTAGTTGATTAAAAACTAGTTATAGTTTAATAGCTTATATTTTAAATTAAAAGCTTCTAACATTGGATGAATATATACGTGAATTAGACTATTGATGCGGGAGCATTAGAGTTGACAGAAAATGAAGTCTTAATTTCTCGAAATGTAACTCACATTTCCAAAGGTTTCAAAATGGGCTCGAGTTTAGTAAATATGATAACATGGAGGAACGAAGATGGCGTGTTGATCGACACGGTTAGGTGATCTGCTAGGCACGCATCTCAAGGAGGCTATGTCGGTCCTATAACTGATATTTTACTATATGTCCTTATTTTGTTTTAGTTAATAAATTTAAGGTAGTTGTTGTTTATTTCCTAATCCTAGAAGAGTTGTAATAAGGCAATTTGCCAATTCTCTTAAGATCGAGTTTAGGAAAGTTCTTTGAGTCAGTTAAGGAAAGGCTTACACGCCTGAATTAGGAAGTCCTTAGAGGTCTCTATGTCATCTATTTCACTATAAATAAGGGTCATTGTATTCAGTTTTATTCATTCATTCAAGTTGAGAGATTAATACAAGAAGTTCTTGTTAATTCTAATTGCTTGCGAGTTATTAGATTTATTA
>NW_027413633.1:0-18330 GCF_048544455.1 Silene latifolia
TCAACTAATATCAAATCAATACTAAGGAGCCGAGACCCATCCTAAAGAATTTGGAAAAATAAAAACCGAAAGCAAGTGCGGGTGGGGTAATTGATAAAGCAAGTTTGCCATTTTTGGCCAAGCGGTGAAAACTCTCAACAAAGAAAGCACAGGCTTATTTCAACATTCATAAATGAAGCCTTGAGCCACACAAGATGCCCGGACCAGGGCCATTTTGACTTCCAACAACCAAATTAAAGAAATACTGACGTCAAGAGGACAACCTGTCACTATGATCTCAGACTCTTTTGTTCCATTCGATTTGCCTTAATTTTCTTTTGTAACCGTTGTAATATAGTCCCAATGTTCTTGTTTGTTTCCTTAGTTTAATCCTAGCCCTTAGATGGAGTTGTCTAGGGTTTATCATGTACTGAAAACTTCACAGGAAGGCCTATATAAGGACCATTCCTCAGTCTGTTCTACTCAGACTTTGATAAATGAAAACCTTGAGATTTCTCTCAAAAATTTGCAAATCCTTTAACTTTGTTGAGTCTTAGTTATAAGTTAGACTTAATAATACCTTGTGCTTGCGTAGGTGTTGATTAAGGATCTGTGGTGCTACTTAGAGCAGTGCGTGCTTGCTTGAACTATTTTAAGTGCATTGTTTGATTGAGCTTGAATTGGTTATGTGCTTGCTTGAACAATTCAGTCTTAATCTCCCTAAATTATTAAGTTTAATCTCTGTGCTTTCTTGAGAATAAATTTAATAATTATATCCCTTTATATTCAAAAAATATCACAAGAACAGTCACAACAATCACTCTGAGGAAGCTGTCTGAGAACTAACATATTTCAGTCTGGTTTTCTATTGACTAAAAATGCATAGATGCGTGTAAAATTCTGAGATTTGGCACAGTTTAAGTTTACCATTTTAACTAAATTGTCACCAAGTTTCATAATTTTTGAAATCCATTTACTATTTTTACAAAAATCCCCAAGTTTATTGCATTCACGAGAATTGCTCCTTTGCACATTTAAGGGTTTGTTCAAATTGTATGTCCCATAGTTTACACTGCAAAGCTTGGTCCAGAAACTTCTACCCTTACGATCCTTATCATCTACGCAACCATCGGCATAAGGGCCAACCTCAGACTTAGGCTATAAGACGTACACTGGCGGGGGACGAAGTTTCTTGAAACCGCGCTAAACAGAGCACTTGTTGCTCTCGTGCAAGGCCTATTCCCACCACCACGACCCAATACAAGGCTCTTAAAACACCCTCATAACAACTTAACTGTCCCCACCTTTACTACGAGGACACGTAGCACAACCCGACATCACAAACCCGACGTCAAAATAAACCAACTTCTAATCGGAAAAAGAAACTATTGACGTACCAAAAAAAACAGGTGCTTACCTTATAAGTTAGAGTATTATGAAGCCGGAACCAACTTAACAGAATGACGAATATGATAGCTATGGGTTATGATGAAAGCAGCCGCACAATAGAGCTCTCTCTTTCTCCCGTTAGTTTTTGCATTTGTGTTTATATTTTGGGTTTGGGGCTTGAGGACTATTAGGGTTGACGAGGTTTATGCCTCTGGTATATATAATAATAATAATAATAATAATAATAATAATAATAATAATAATAATAATAATAATAATAATAATAATAATAATAATAATAATAATAATAATAATAATAATAATAATAATATATAATAATAATAATAATAATAATAATAATAATAATATAATTATTAATACTATAACTCATCTTATACTAACAAATCATATCCTATTATTATTATTATTATTATTATTATTATTATTATTATTATTATTATTATTATTATTATTATTATTATTATTATTATTATTATTATTATTATTATTATTATATCATATAACGTTCTACCAAATAATTTTTATTCAAACATTCTTAAAATAATTATTATCTTAAGTCTTAAAAGTACGGGGTATTACACATGCGGTGGTGATGAAGATAGTAAAAAGATATAGCTCAGGATCTAGTATTAGTGAGTTACAAGGAGGTAACATTTATCTTAAGAAGAGTAGGATGCTACAAAGAGAGTTTGAAGGTTGTACATGTTGTAGTATAATTGGAAGTTTGAGAGTTAGAGTAGAATAAAGGATGGATTGGGTGATGATGTTTATGTGTATGAGTAAACTTCGAGGACGAAGTTCTTTATAAGGGTGGTAGAATGTAACATTCTGTCTCGGTGTTGACCTTGTTTGGTGGATTGTCTTGGTATTGAATTTGCTAGTGAGCGTTATGGATGTAAGATAGAGTTGGCAACACTTATGTTATGGGTGTTCAATAGTATTACGGATTAGTATCGAGAGGTTATGCTGTAGTTGAGACAGCATGGTTGGTGGAGTTAGTGTTAGGTATTCGTGTTTTATAGTTGGGTTGGAACTTCGGGGACAAAGTTATTTTTAAGGAGGGAAGACTGTAACACTATGGTTTTCTAAGCCTGTTACTCGGCCGAATATGGCTTACTCGGCCGAGTAATGCGTCGTGTGTTTCAATTCAGCTACTATCCGGGGAATACTCGGCCGAGTATGGTAATACTCGGCCCAGGAGTAGGGACACTCGGCCGATTATACTCTATACTCGACCGAGTATCCAGTCTGACGGAGATTATTTCCGCGGGTTTGGTTTAGAGTGGATTAGAGTTATATAAACAAGATTTACAGTTTCTTAATCACTTTTACATAAACCTAAACTTTCAACGTAACTTTAATCATCTCCAAATCTCATTTATATAACTCTAATCCTCCTAAATCAAACCGCGGAAATAATCTCTGTCAGACCTCACGTTCAAAAGCAACCATAAACTCTTCTTCTACCCAGAAACAAAGCATAAGGTTCATACAAAGGATTAGACGAACATTAGAGCATCGATTTGCTCTCTTGTTCGTGTCTTCCCGCGTTTTGGACAACCACTGTTCTCGTCCGTTTCTCTTTATTTTAAATCTATTTTTACTTCTATTTCTTGCTAAAGTTTGAGTCTTTGTCATTCAAGGATTCCAGAACATCATTTAGATTTATATTTGAGCAAGAAACGAAGTCACGATCTTCGTTTGAAAATCGTTGTACGAAGTACAACAAAATCACGTTTTTTTTAAACTCTTGTGGACAACACTTGTTTTTTGTTCGTTTTTAAACTCATTAGAAAATCGCTGCACGAAGTGCCTTTTACGAGAGAAAATTGTTTTGTTTTTCGAAATTAATTTTGTTAAATTGTTTCGAAACTTGTTTTACAACCGTCGAAGACGCGCCTTCTAAGCAACACTTGCATATGGGATCCCGAGTGGTTTCCAAGTCTACATGTAAGTTAAGGGTGCACAAAATCCCGTCTCAATTCCTTCCTATCACTCGTGTGCTACACGGCCATGTGGCCTTTCTATTTCGTTTTTTATCGTCTTTTAATTATCGTTTCATTAGTTAATATTTTGTAATTAGGATGCCGATGATGGATTATTGCTGTTTAGAATAGATAGTATGTTAATCATATGCTTAGTTTTTCATTTATGACGATAACATGCTTAGTTAGAATAATTAACATGTTTAATGAAATCGTTTGCAATTGTATGACGATAACATGTTTTAAATCAATTAAAATGATATTTTAATTAGTTTAATTCGATCTCACATGTTTAATGTTTTAATTACGAAGTAATTAATTTGTTTTACATGTTTAAGTGTTTTGGTTTAATTTTAATTATGAAATGATTAGATTAAATCGCATGTTTTAATTGATTTAGGATGCATGTATGTTATTTGTATCGTTATCAATTGTTAAATCTCAACTTGGCCTAATTAATATGTAGAATGCATGTTAATTGAATTAAACATTCATAGGTCATACAAAACCCGGCATAGGATTTTAAATGAACCTCTTTAAGGAACTTAATCAACTCATCTCATCATATGACGATTTCTCGCTAGTTTAATTGAGCATGCTTAGCATCCGATTTATTGCACTCAATGACTAGAATAGTCAACTTTGACCACCCCCTTGGGCCGTGTGTATGGCCGTGTGATGCCTCATTTTTCGTGCCAAGTTTGGCTCGTTCTTTTGTTTTATTCATTTATTTTGGTTTTATTTCAATTGTTATTGCTATTTAATCGTTGTAATTATTGTAATTAATTCAAACAATGTAATTTGTACTTTAAAATATGGGTCTAGTAAGTCATTTATTTTGAGTCAAAATGGTTTTACAAAACCTTTGTTTTAATTGGATAAATTGGAGTATTTAATCAATTAAATCGAACTAAGTGCGCAAAACGATGATAGGCTAAGGACGAAGTCCATGTGAGCCGTGGCCTCACCATTGGCACGTTTTTCAAGGCCTAAGTAGGCTATTTTGTAACGTGAGTCAAGTGTCGTGTTTAGCAGTTGTATTTTGATCGAGTTGTATCTCTATTTCAATTGTTAGCAAATCGAGTCGACGAGAATCGTCTGGGTTGTAATAGTAAGTTCCACAAAGGCTCCCCCATTCCCATCTAAGCCATGTTTGTGAATGCTTGTTAGTATAGTTCAAATCAACCTCACATGCTAAATCACTTGGACAAAGTAGATTAGATGCATTAAACGATTAGAAACCAAGCTCACATGTTAGGATCAAAATGGTGTTTTGCATTCTCTTACAACGAATCGTAGTCTTGTCCAATTAGCCATCGTAGTCCTTAGTAGAGGTCGTTATTGCAACAGGCGGGTTGAGTGTTTTATTAACGAACTTCATGTCACGTACTTTTGACAACGAACTCAAATCTCATTTATGGTTCCCAAATTTCCTTAAATTTGGTGGCGAATCCAAACAATTTTCAAACCCGTGGATATCCGAATCCCCACATCCACAGAGTTCTATTTTGGTATATTGTATTTCATATTTCATTGCTATGATAATTGTGTGTCAGAGGTTGGTGGTGATACGAGGACACGTAAGGCGGTTGGGAGAACGTCTTACGCTTGGGTGGCCTCTTGGAGCTTCCCATTCCAAGAGAGATGTGCACTTTGATGACTTGTGTATGGAGGGACGCGTCTGGTTGAGGCACGACGTCTGGTGGGGGATCTGGTTGGCGTTTAGGCCCGATACCACGGGTGTGTTCCGAGTACCTAATTACGGACAGAGGTGTGGCCCGGCTGTTTAGTGGGTGGTATTGCGCTGCCGTCACCGGGTTGATGGTGCGTCTTGTTGGTGAGTGTCATAGGCATGATGCATATTTAGATGTCGTCTAGTGTCTTATGTCTTTATTTATCGAAATTGACGTGTTTCGGGTTGTGTGTAATTCTCACCTATTTTCGGGATGGCCTGTGTAGATCCATATGATATTTCCAATCATACAAGCAATATTTTGTGTACCAGTTTGCTTGTAGACGTGATCGGGGTTCAGGCCGCGCTTTGGACTTGAAGTCGAGTTACATAGTTGGATGACATATGATGCGTGCATTTTACATAGTCCTTTTTGGCCTCTTATGCACGCATTTCCATGTAATTTACGTAGTGTTATGCTACGAAATGCCCCGAATAGTCTACTTTTGTTTGCTTTGCTTTATTTACAGTAACGAACCCGAAAGTAGCGGAATCATGCCTTTTTTCTGCCCCTTAGCATGAATTTGTGGAGATGGAAGAATTGTAGTGGTCTCGGAAGCTAACCAACGAAGTAAGGAGCTATTTCAGTGGCATTCACCTCGATCGAAGGCTTTTGTTAGCCTTGCTGTTCGATCGAGTAGATATGGGTGGTGAGAAGACCTCGATCGAGACCCTGCTGCTCTCGATGGAGAGGTGGTACTTCCTCGATCGACTATGTTACGTACTCGATCGAGAGGTTCTGCTTAGGATTTGCTCGATCGAGGAGAATAGAGTTGCTCGATCGAGAGGTTTTCTATTAGTACGCGAGATTTTATCTCGAGAACTTATTTATTATCTTAAGTTGCATGTTTAATAAATATCTTTCCTATATAAAGGAAAGACGTCTTTAGCTTAGGTTATCTTTTTGCTTAACTTTTAATCTCTTAATCTCTTAATTACTCTTAAGCATTCAGTTAGCGGACACTTCTCTTTTCGGGTTCAACGTTACTTTTGGTTTCTCTTTCCGGATCCTAAACTTTGTAATCACTCTTTACTCTCTTGATTTAATTGAATTCCCCTTTGGTCTCTTAATTACTTGTCTCTTAAGTTTTGTTTTAATTAGTTGTTGTTAGTTTATGCAATTACTCCCTTTTAATCTTTATATTATGTCTTCTACTATTTCATCAATTATTGTTATTAGTTTCATTATGAACATGAGTATCTAATTTCTCTGTTGCTAGGATTAGGGGAGCCATGGTAGTAATGAAATAATGTTATAATTAGATTAGTTGGTTTATATGTGAGAATTGATTCATAGCAATTTAATTGTAATCGTTTAGTTGAGTGCACGCTTCTAAACTAGTTAATCCGGTTAAATTCAGACCTAGATCGAGAGATTCGAATGAATAGACTTGTTATGAACAATAGACTACACTAATGAGGGTGAAAGCTAAGTTAGTAGTAATTTAGGACGGATAGCGGACCGAAAGGACCTTTCCTTTCCCCTTCTCACATCAGGCTGACTGACCTACCTTTAGCAGAATTGTGTGATATCATGGTGAACCGACATCCTAGCATTCCTCTCTATATTTGACTACAACTTTTTTCTCTTTACTATTTTTATTGTTTTTTCTCTCTCTGCTTTACATTTCGTTCAGTAGTTTAGAAAACAAATCAAAACCTCCTAATTTATTACCGTGACGTGTTGGAGTGAGTGTCCCCGACAATAATGCGATCACAATTGTCGATCATGATGATCACATGTTAAAATATCATATTTAAGAATACATGGGGGAAACTATTTTTACAGTCAACTGGTCCACACATATCGGTAATGATTGGCTGACTAGAGTTTGACATTACTGTCGTACGACGGTGGTGATCAGTTGATCCCCTAAGGTCATATCTATAGGGTAATGCTCTTAATTGATTATTTAATTAATCGTATGCCGATACGAGTTAATTAAATTGCTTAAAATTGACGGATGATTTTGTGAGTAAAATTACGTATCTTATTGTAATTCAATTAAATAAGATACAGTCTAAGTAATCAAATCGTTTTATTACTTGGATTAAATTATTGTTTACGAAACAATTGAAACAGATTGAATAATTTATTATAAATACAAGTTGTTGTAATTTATAATTCTATGAACCATTTTGGTACAAGTAATTATGAGTTACTAGTTAATTTTTGTATATGACATATTTTATTAATATGTTGATTTTTAATATGTTAAAAATACATTATAGTGTGACATGTCAAGTAACATGTGACATATGACAAAATTGACAAATGACAAATAAAATGAACTTTCCATTTTATGTATGTACTGAAATAAATGGAGGGAGGATTAGGGTTTATATTGTGTTGTTTATTTTAAATGGAAACACAATGATTAAACTCTACACATAGCCATGCTCACCTAGTTTGTCTTGGGTAGAATGTGAAGCTCATGCATTGCCCCTCTACCCTTCCCTCCACCCGGTTTTATGCATAAGAAAAGCCAAGGGTTTTTCTCTAATTATTCACCTGTTTACTACATAGTTTTCTAGTGTTAGAAAATAGAAACCACTCTCTACATTTGTGAAATATTTTAGAGATAGAAACACTCAAAAAATCCTCTCCTCTTAACCGAAAAAGAAGAGAACAAAAATCCAATTTTTGTGTCAAGTTTAAGTTAGATTTTAATTAATACTAGATCATATTAATTAAAATTATTAAGGGTGTTACTTTGGGTATAATTCCTTGGGAGAGATTCTCCAGTTGAATCTTGTTCTTCCACCTTTGGAAAGCTCAAGAACTAGTAAGAAGGTGAACTTGCTAGTGCCCTTTGATCCGAAATACTCAATGTAAGAATTGATTTTTCCTTACTCTTGTATTTGTTTTGCATGCATAAGATCTTAAATTAATTTTATGACTAAACTAATTATTCACATATTCAATATGTAATCTAATGATATTAATGAATCCCAACAAGTGGTATCAGAGCCAGGTTGTTGCATGCAAAATCGAGTTTGTTTTTCCGAGTTAATTAGTTAACAAATAAAACTTGTTATTTAGGATTTATGAAGATAAATCACGAAATAATTTTGCATGTTAAACGTTTCTGGTCCTAAATGGATTTTAGGTCATATGGGATGATTTATGGATTTTATTGTTCATTATATATATTATTGGCATTAAAATGTGATTTTTATGAGACAAATGTCATTTTTGGACGGAAATATAGCTAAACTTCGAAGCTTTCAGTGATTTTTGGATATGATTTCACATATATTATCTTATGGTTGCATGTTAAATTTCGTGAAAAACTAAGTTATTTTGCATAAAATATGGATTTTATAAGTCAAAATCGAATTTAAAGGGTTAATTAGGTTAATATGAGTTAAATTTCGAATCTGGTCATGAAAGTTTTATATGTTGTCACATGCATTTTTACTCAGTGTGTGTAAAAATTTTAGATGGATTGAACTCCTTTTGCATGATTTATGAATTTTTGAGTAAAAATTTAATAAATAGTGACTTAAATTAGCCTATAATGCTAATACATATTTCATGACTTAAGAAAAACGTCCAATGTTGCTTATTTATCCCACTTTTCATATCTAAAAGTGAAAAGTTGATTAAATTATTTTTCTTATGCTTTCATGATTTTATTTGTCAAATTCGATAAACCGCAACGATGTTTTTTCTCGAAAGATTTTCGAAATTTTTAACCTAAGTTTTGAACATTATGATTGTCACGGAAATATTCCAGAATGTTCAAGAGTTTAAATTTCAAATTTTGAAATTATTTGAAATTATTTTAATTTAATTTGGAGTTTATTATATATATATATTTTGAGTCCAAATGAACAATATTAGAAATTCAAGTTGAATTATTGTCGAAATTTTTGAAGACTAAATTTTGAGTCCTAAAAGGTTAGGGTAATTAACTTGAACATAAATATGATTTATGAAATGTTTCATGATTTTAATAGTTAATAATCATTCAAATCCATAAAACCGAGAAAAATATACGATATTAGCTCTTTAAAGGCGATTTGGCATAAAATTAAGCATGTTCATACATATTTTAATGCTGCATTTTATTTATGATTGTCATATTTTTGATTTATATAATTTTTGAATTATGTAATTTTACTTAGTATGGCCCTAGTTTTTAATTGGTATTACCCGGAATGTATGGGAATACCGATTCGGTTGTAATTTTTTGTGATCTCGTATCACCGTTTTTTAATTTAATAGATTTATTTTTATTACAAATGTATAATAGGAAATTATGTAATTTTTAATTATTGCTTGTAATTCCGGAGATCCTTGAAGACGGTGCCATTAAGAAAGGCGTTCCGATAAGACGGTGTTGCCTTGGAATGCGTGCCAAGTGAAGTTCAAGGGACCAATGGAGTTGGTTTCCGAATTTGTAATAGTTCATTAAATTTTCTTTTTAGGAAGGCCATACTAGGATTTTATGTTTTATGCTTAGCATTTATTTATATGTTTACATGCATCGCTAAATCGCCATTACTAAACATGCATTTTATTTAATCGAGTCCTCGACCGTGTCAATTATAATTATCGTAGTTCACCGCTTTAGTTCACTTTGTAATACTCCGTATTTATATGTCTTGGGGTACTCTATCGAGTAGCCCTTACTCTGTCGAGTATGGGCAAGTTGCGAAATAAAATAGTTTCTGACCTGTTGGGTACTCGATCGAGTAGCTGGGGTACTCGATCGAGTAAGGGGGTACTCGATCGAGTACCTTGGGTACTCGATCGAGTGTCCGGTTTTACGGGGAGTTTTCTCGGGTTTTGTTAATTATGCGATTAAGGTATTTAAACATATCCGTCATTGTTTTAATTCACTTTTACAAAACCTAAAACCCTGTTTAAGAGAGAAAGCAGCCACTTCATCTTCCTTATCGCATTCTTAGCAATTCCCGGAGTTCAGACGGTCGGTTCTTGTTGTTTTTCGTGTCGTTGGATTCCTTGCGTCGAGGGTAAGCTTTTAACATAGTTTTTATAATGTTTTGTTGGGATTGATTAAACCCTAATTTAGAGATTGGGGGTTTTATGAGTAGTAAGTGATTGGTAGTCTTTATGTGTTATGTGTTAGGAGGAGGATTCGTAGAAGAGGCGTTTTGATACAGCTGTAGATACCGTCTGCTTGTTGTGCTTCCAGGTAGGATTTCCTACTCAGTAGTAGTCCCATAATGGGATATTGGTGATGTGTTGTATTTGGTTGTTTGATATAATGACTGTGTTGTGATTGTGGTTGTGTTTGTTGATGGTTCTCGAGATGCGTTCTCGGCTGAGTGGGGTCACTTGCGGGAGTGATCTCACGCCCTAGTTTTGCCCTTCGTGGAACCCGCCACGGAAGGGGATGTGCACATTAATGGGACAGGGTTATCGCTCGTATGATGAGCGGGGCTTAGGTGGGAACGGATGCGGTCCCCCATCGCGTGGCGGGTCCGGTGGGACGATCGGTATTGAGATGATGGGAGTTGGTGGTGTGTGTGTGTGTGTGTGTGTGACAGTTCAGCTGTCTGTTATCTTATTGTTGTATCTATATTGATTGTGTGATTAGTACTGACCCCGGTGTTGTTTTGTAAACCTGCGGTGATCCATTCGGGGATGGTGAGCAGATATTGAGCAGGTATTGAGATGAGTACTGGGATAGCTGGGATGCCACGACATGATGATAGGAGTCTTCATTTGTAGCCTTAGTTTATTTTACATTTCAGTTAGAACAGTCATTTGAGAATCTTGTATCGTACTTTGGTTTGGTTTTGAGGATTGTATTTATTCATTAAACTATTTATAATAAATGTTGTTTTTGTTTTGTCTATTTTATTATCATACCTTGGGCGACCGAGATGGTGATGTCTTCATACCTGAGTGGTCCTGGTAAGGCACTTGGAGTATGGGGGTGTTACAAATGGTATCAGAGCGACGATCCTGAAACCTGTAACCAATGAACTTAATGAACATAGGGAGTCAATTAAAATGAACCCGGGGTAAAAGTTGTAGGAGCTAGTGCAAAGGCTTGGGAGACGTCCTAAAGTCGCGGGGGTCGCCCTACAACTTTGAACCGGTCACATGGGAAAGTGTTTGTCGAGTCATATGTGTGCTTGGTTAACTTGTTAACAATGTGATGAAGTGTGTGATTGTTGGATGTTGAAGGAGAAGTTGAGAATGTGAAAGAAAAGTAATATATGTGTAAACTTGATGTTGGAATAACATGTTGGATGTTTACAATGTGGCCTTAATAGCATGATGAATTGATCTTGTTGATAGTAGAATAGATGCGTAGCATATTTATTATGATATCATGTGATTTTATAAGGTTAGCATGTTAGCATATGACGTAATATGCGGGTAGCTCTTACGTATTAGTGATACTCGATCGAGTGGGACTGACTCGATCGGGTGGGTTTTTGGCGATTTTGAGTCCAGAATCGAGTTTTGGGGCACTCGATCGAGTAACTAGGGGTACTCGATCGAGTAGGGGGTCACTCGATCGAGTAGCCTAGATACTCGATCGAGTAGGTAAGAGATCAGAAGGTCTGTTTGGTTCTGGAGTTTGGGTACTCGATCGAGTACGTGGGGCACTCGATCGAGTAGCCCGTTACTCGATCGAGTATGTTTGGGAACTCGATCGAGTGGGCTCTGGGCATCGTGTTTTCGTGTTTTGAGGTTTAGTACGTGTGTTTATGTTTACCCTTTCTTATATAGCTTCAAGATGCCGCCCAAGAGAACTGCTTTGTACGCGAGAGCTGAGCTTATGACCACGGATGACATCATTAAGATGTTAGAACACCAGGATGGTCTTACTGAGACCCTGAAGAGAGTGAATGAGGACAAGGATAAGAATAAGGAGAAGGAGGTTGATCATTCTAAAATCAGCCTCTATATTACGAGGTTTAACCCGAAAGAATACAAGGGAGTTGGGGAGCCTAATCTGCTGGATATTTGGCTGAGGGAGATGAAGAACATCTTAGACTTGGTTCATTGCCCTGATGAGATGAGAGTGGAACAGGCTGCGTTCTATCTGAGGGAGGCAGCAGGCAAGTGGTGGGATTCAGTGAAGGTGAGTTCTAAGGAGATATACACCAACCAAGGCTTACCTGCTATACCTTGGGAGGAGTTTCGTAGGGCTGTGAGGAAGGAGTTCGTGCCGGAGCATGTAAGGAGTAAGTTGAGGGAAGAGTTTGATAAGTTTAAGATGACCGCTGAGATGTCGGTAGCCGAGTACTACAGACAGTTCAATGAGAAGTCCAGGTATGCTGAGGATATGGGTTTGAGTGAGGAGAACCTGGCGTTGAGGTTTGAGAGAGGGTTGACTACCAAGATTATGGATAAGTTACCCGTGGGAATCCTTACCGATGTTAAGGAAGCTTATGAGTAATGGAAGAGCGGAGAGGTTGGTGGAGATGGCTCGGAGAGGTCGGAGGTGAGAAGAGGAAGTCCGAGAGCGAGGGTGGTGGCCAATCTAATTACAAGAAAGGCAACCACAATCAGTCTAAAGGATTTTCTTCGTGTCCAGGTTTAGTCTTTGGGGCTTCCTTTGGGCGTGGCCGTGGGAGTGTGAGCAATAGTTGGGGAGTGACCTGCTTTGGTTGTGGTGGCGTAGGCCACAAGAGACATGAGTGCACGAGTGCACCGGGATCCTTTCAGAGACCTGCGCAGAGCTTCGCGAGCAATGACCTGTTTGGATCATGGCCAAACCGGGAAGTCGAGTTACAGAGTGGAGGCAACCGCAACGGCGGTAATTTTATCGAAGACACCTATGAACAACAACAACAACAACAATCAAGGGTCGGGTTCTAAGCCGACCGCATCACCAAGATCTTGTCGGGGAGGTGGGCAGAAGACCGATGTGGCAAGTTATTCATGATGGAGAAGAAGGCGGTGAGGAAGATGCGCACGTTATCACCGGTACATTCCTTGTTAATGGTATTCCTACGTTTGTTTTGTTTGATTGGGGGCTTCTCGATCGTTTGTGTCTTGAGTCATGTAAAACAGTTGGGTTTGAGAGTATATGAGTCTATTAGGGAGCAAGTTTTCATACCTTCGGGTGAGTCGTGATCGTGTGGGAGGTTGTTTAGAGATGTATCTTTGATAGTTGGGCAAGTCGATTTCCCGGTAGACTTGCTAGAGTTTCCTTTTAATGGTTTTGAGATGATAGTTGGGATGGATTGGTTAGGAAAGTATAAGGCTAAGATAGATTGTCATCAAAAGAAAGTGTCCTTAAGAGGTCCAAAGGGTGTTAGTGTGTCTTATCGTGGGTTTCTAGTCAAACCCAAAGTTAAGTTGATTAAATTTGTTACTTTGAAGTTGTATCGAGGAAAGGATGTCCTTTGATCTTATGCCATGTGTGAGATGACCGGATAGAAAGTCTAAAGTTGATGAGATACCGGTGGTGGGAGAGTTTGCGAGATGTTTTCCGGAGGAGATTCCGGGGTTGCCACGAAGAGGGAGATAGATTTCACCGTAGAGTTGAAGCCGGGGACGGGGCCAATCTCTAAGGCATGCACCGTATGGGTCCTAAGGAGATGGAGGAGCTTAGGGCGGTTGGATGATTTGATAGAGAAGGGATACATTAGACCAAGTGTATCGCCTTGGGGAGCACCGTTATTTTCGTGAAGAAGAAAGATGGGAGCTTGAGATTGTGCATAGATTACAGGAGCCGAACTGTGACGATAAAGAACAAGTATCCTTTGCCAAGGATAGATGACTGTTTGATCGGTTGAGCGGTGCAACCGTCTTTTCTAAGATTGATTTGAGGTCGGGGTACCATCAGGTGAAGATTAGAGAGGTGGACATACCAAAGACAGCTTTCACGTCAAGGTATGGCCATTATGAGTACGTGGTGATGCCGTTTGGGTTGTCTAATGCGCCGGCAGTGTTTATGGATTTGATGAATAGGATCTTCGAGACGTTCTTGGACCGGTTTGTAGTGGTGTTTATCGATGATATCTTAGTCTACTCTAAGACTAAGGAGGAGCATGAGGAGCATCTGAGGATCGTGTTGCAGACTTTGAGGGATCATGAGTTGTATGCTAAGCTGTCCAAGTGTGAGTTCTGGTTAGAGAAAGTTGCTTTTCTGGGGCATGTAATCTCTAAAGATGGGGTAGCTGTGGATCCGGCGAAGATTGAAGCGGATGACAAAGTGGGAAGCACCAAAGAATGTTCTTTGAGGTTAGGAGTTTCTTGGGTTTAGCTGGATACTACAGACGGTTCGTGAAAGATTTCTCCAAGATAGCTAGACCGATGACAGCGTTGATGAGGAAAGAGAACAGGTTTCGTTGGGATGAGAGTTGTGAGACGGCGTTCCAAACATTAAAGGAGCGTTTGACCACAGCTCTTGTCCTAGCATTGCCTGAAGGGAGCGAGAATTTCGAGGTTTATACAGATGCCTCGAAGAATGGGTTGGGATGTGTGTTGATGCAGAATGGTAAAGTGATTGCCTATGCTTCTAGCGATTTGAAGCCTTATGAGGAGAACTACCCTACTCATGATCCGGAGTTGGGTGCGGTGGTGTTTACTCTCAAGATTTGGAGACATTACCTTTATGGAGCAATCTTTAAGGTATTTTCTGATCACAAGAGTCTCAAGTACATCTTCACGCAGAAGGAGTTGAACATGAGATATAGGAGGTGGATGGAGTTGATTGGCGACTACGACATGGAAATCATCTACCATGAAGGGAAGGCCAATGTTGTTGCTGATGCTTTGAGAAGAAAGAGTGTACATTCCCTGTGTACAACTCTATCTTTGATGAGGCTGAGGGATGAGGTAGCAAGCTTCGGGATTCATATGATGCAGAAAGGAGATGCTATGGGTGATATGACAGTACATATGGAGTTTTATGATGACATTCGGGATAAGCAGGCTTTGGATCCTAAGATAGTGGAGTGGAGAGCTGGAGTAGAGAAAGGGACAGTGTCCCGGTTTTCCATTCATACAGATGGTAGCTTGAGGTTTGATGGTAGGTGGTGTGTTCCTAATGATGAGGAGTTGAAAAAGACGATCATGACAGAAGCGCATTGCACACCATATTCAGTTCATCCAGGTGGAGACAAGCTATACAAGGATTTGAAGAAAACGTTTTGGTGGCATGGGATGAAGAAAGAGACAGCTGAGTTTGTGTCCCGTTGTTTGACATGCCGGAGAGTTAAAGGGGAACAATGACGACCACAAGGTAAGATTCGGTCTTTAGTGGTGCTCGAGTGGAAGTGGGAATCCATTTCCATGGATTTCATTGTGGGTTTGCCTAAGAGTCAACAAGGTAACAACATGATTTGGGTGATAGTGGATCGTCTGACCAAGTCAGCTCACTTTGTTCCAATGAAAGATACATGGACTAAGGCACAATTGGCTATGGCCTATCGAAAGAACGTGCTTAAGTTACATGGAGTCCCTAAGGACATAGTGTCTGACAGAGATGCGAGGTTTATATCGAGGTTTTGGAAAGAGTTGCAGGAATCGTTGGGAACACTTTGAAGATGAGTACAGACATTTCATCCTGCGACAGGACAGGCTGATCGAGAGAACAATCAAGACTCTTGAGGATATGTTGCGAGCTTGTGTGATGGATTTTGGTGGTAGCTGGGAGCAAAGGCTGGACTTGATAGAGTTTTCTTACAACAACAGCTATCACACCAGTATTGGTATGGCACCGTTTGAGGCTTTATATGGGAGGAGATGCAGGAGTCCAATCTGTTGGGACGATAGTGCCGAGGCAGTGGTTTTAGGACCAGAGATGGTGCATGAGATGGTGGAGCAGTTAAGATGATCGGGGGAACGGATGAGAGCAGCCCAGGATCGACAAAAGAGTTATGCAGATCTACATCGTCGGGACATAGAGTTTCAAGTTGGGGACAAGGTTCTTCTGAAAGTGTCTCCGATGCGTGGAGTTATGAGATTTGGGAAGAAAGGCAAGCTAAGTCAGAAGTTTATAGGGCCTTATGAGATCTTAGAGCGAGTTGGGGAAGTTGCTTATCGTCTAGCTTTACCGTTGCGTTAGAGAGAGTGCATAATGTGTTTCATGTATCGCGGTTTGCGGAAGTATGTGAGTGACCGTCACATGTGTTGGAGGCGAGAGAGCTTAGAGTTTGGATGAGTCTTTATCATACCTTGAGGTGCCTAAGCGGATCCTAGACCGAAAGGTTAGAAAGACTAGGAGTGGTGAGACAGTTTTGCTTAAGATCCTTTGGTCTAACCACGAGACTGAGGAAGCTACATGGGAGGCAGAGGATATCATGAAAGAGCGTTACCCTTTCCTTTTTGATCAGGTATGTATGGTTACGGGACGTAACCTTGTTTCTTTTAGGGGGTAGGAGATGATCGCGAGAGTTTTTAAGAGTTTTATACACCTTTTATATGTTGTGTCGGTATGTTTGTCGGGATAAGTTGGGTTAGTATCATGCTTTACGTTGTGTTTTGTTTGACCTTCGAGTCGGGAGGCTTATGGGAGTACCTTTGTTTAGTAGTGGTTTGAACTTCGGGGACGAAGTTCCTTTTAAGGAGGGAAGACTGTAATACTCCGTATTTATATGTCTTGGGGTACTCTATCGAGTAGCCCTTACTTCTTCGAGTATGGGCAAGTTGCGAAATAAAATAGTTTCTGACCTGTTGGGTACTCGATCGAGTATTTGGGGTACTCGATCGAGTAAGGGTACTCGATCGAGTACCTTGGGTACTCGATCGAGTGTCCGGTTTTACGGGGAGTTTTCTCGGGTTTTGTTAATTATGCGATTAAGGTATTTAAACATATCCGTCATTGTTTTAATTCACTTTTACAAAACCTAAAACCCTGTTTAAGAGAGAAAGCAGCCACTTCATCTTCCTTATCGCATTCTTAGCAATTCCCGGAGTTCAGACGGTCGGTTCTTGTTGTTTTTCGTGTCGTTGGATTCCTTGCGTCGAGGGTAAGCTTTTAACATAGTTTTTATAATGTTTTGTTGGGATTGATTAAACCCTAATTTAGTGATTGGGGGTTTTATGAGTAGTAAGTGATTGGTAGTCTTTATGTGTTATGTGTTAGGAGGAGGATTCGTAGAAGAGGCGTTTTGATCTGTTGTAGATACCGTCGCTTGTTGTGCTTCCGGGTAGGATTTCCTACTCGTAGTAGTCCCATAATGGGATATTGGTGATGTGTTGTATTTGGTTGTTTGATATAATGATTTGTGTTGTGATTGTGGTTGTGTTTGTTGATGGTTCTCGAGATGCGTTCTCGGCTGAGTGGGGTCACTTGCGGGAGTGATCTCACGCCCTAGTTTCACCCTTCGTGGAACCCGCCACGGAAGGGGATGTGCACATTAATGGGACAGGGTTATCGCTCGTATGATGAGCGGGGCTTAGGTGGGAACGGTGCGGTCCCCCAGCGGTGGGTCCAAAGTGGACGATCGGTATTGAGATGATGGGAGTTGGTGGTGTGTGTGTGTGTGTGTGTGTGTGAGTTCAAATTGCCTCTGTTATCTTATTGTTGTATCTATATTGATTGTGTGATTAGTCGACCCGGTGTTGTTTTGTAAACTGCGGTGATCCATTCGGGGATGGTGAGCAGATATTGAGCAGGTATTGAGATGAGTACTGGGATAGCTGGGATGCCACGACATGACGATAGGAGTCTTCCGCTGTAGCCTTAGTTTATTTTACATTTCAGTTAGAACAGTCATTTGAGAATCTTGTATCGTACTTTGGTTTGGTTTTGAGGATTGTATTTATTCATTAAACTATTTATAATAAATGTTGTTTCTGTTTTGTCTATTTGATTATCATACCTCGGGCGACCGAGATGGTGATGTCTTCATACCTGAGTGGTCCTGGTAAGACACTTGGAGTATGGGGGTGTTACACACTTAAAACGTGATAGATAATAAATTGACATGACCTCTCGCTAAATTAATAATTGAGATTTAGTCTTACCAAATAGTAGAACCCACGAAACCCAATTTC
This sequence comes from Silene latifolia, assembly GCF_048544455.1. Lineage (NCBI taxonomy): Eukaryota > Viridiplantae > Streptophyta > Magnoliopsida > Caryophyllales > Caryophyllaceae > Silene > Silene latifolia. The sequence continues at coordinate 18,053 of NW_027413633.1, forward strand.
ATAAGGGAGTTAATCCAGCTTCACCGTAATACAAACCTTGTTACGTTGGGTAAGTGGGTAGTAAAATGTTATTACATCGAAAGTTAAATTGAGCTCAACGGAAGTATTCGTGACCGTAGTCGCATGTGTTCCGAGCTAAAGATAAATATTAGAGTAGTTTTATCGACCGAGAGTTCTAGAAGTAGAATCGATTAAAGAGTTAATCCACCGAGTTATAATGATAAGGGATGAATCGGCTCACCGTGCCCGAATTGATATGAATTTGGATATCGGGATCA